>NC_142761.1:8255717-8555717 GCF_054948205.1 Urtica dioica subsp. dioica
AGGGCGACGACGGGCAACAACGAAGCAGTGACAAACGCAGAGACGACTGGCGGTCTCGGAAAAGCGACGACGGTGGGTATCGGGCACCGACGAAAGGCGGTCTGAGAGGGTTGGAGATAGAGACCAATTGAGAAAGAGAAAGACAAAGACAGCTAAAGAGAGGGAGAGAAAAAATCTGACATGAGACTTGCGATGACGCGTGCGAGAGGCTCAACGAATCTGAGAGGGTCGGTGAGAAAGAGAGAGAGAGAGGTCGGAGCAGTCTCAGCGGTGTCGTCTCAGCATCGTCCTCTGTGGCTCGACTTCGGGTCAGCAATGACGAGGCGAAGCTACATGAGGCAAGAGCCGGTCTCAAGCAGGAACGAGAGGCAGTTCGGGTGTGTTCTCAGTTCAGCTCAGTGGTGGCGCCTGTGAGATATATAGTGGTGGTTCTGGTGGTGGTAGTATGTGGTGGTGGTCGGAGTGAAGAGAAATAGAGAGAGAATTAGGGTTTTGGAGGAGTGAAGGAGGCGGAGATGGTGGTGATGGTGATGGTCAGCGGAGAAGTTAGCGAAGATGGTGGTGATGGTGATGGTCAGCGGAGAAGTTAGCGAAGATGGTGGTGGTGGTGGTCTACACAGGATTTGGCGAACATCGGAGTGAAGGAGAGAGAGAGTGAAAGAATTTGGGTATTTTCGCGAAGAGAGAGAGAGGGTTCGACAGAGAAAGAATGGATTATGGTTTCGTAAAGAGGCATAGGAGATGAAGTCTTTAAATGAACATGACCTAATTTTTGGATGCGACAATGGATGCAAGATTATCGCATCTTAAGCCGAATTCGATGCGACATGTCGTATCCATTTACCAATCGGATGCGATAAATCGCATCCAAAACTCTTTAAAATTAAATTTGGGGAAACTTTGCCACACGTGGATAAATCAACCAAATAGGAGGGGAAATTATAGCCCACTCAAAATTATCGACCGCCTGTCGCATAGTCGCATCCAATTGTCAATAATCCCAATTAAATGGTTTTGAATCTTGGATCAGCTCGGTGACTCTTTAGGATACAACAAGTCCCATCCAATGATTATTTGGATGCGACTTTTGGATGTGAAAATGACTTAATATGTCCTAGTGTATTATATAGTATTGATCCACATCAGTATTGAGTGACTGAGTCTGAGTAAGAGCTTACTATTCGTTTGCAGAAAATAATAATAAATTAAAAAAAATCTACACCGCTATATATATATATCTATATATATATATCTATATATATCTATATATATATATATCTATATATATATATATATATTAGAGTTAGTATATATACTTTCTAATTAGGTTTTTATCTTTTCATTTGAATCATGAACTCTTTAATTAAAAATTTATAGATTATGACAAATCAAACATTTTTTTAACTCCAATGCAAAATCTTATATTCAATACCAAAAATATTTATGCTTATATATCTATTATATTTATACATATCACATTTTCTCCAATAATTTTTTTTTTAGTTTCTAGTCATTTTGTAGACTCTTACTTATATGTGAATTCATAAAAAAAAAAAATGGATAAGCACTCAGTACACAAACTATAGAAGGAAAAAGTAATAAAATGTAACAAATATCCCACAGCAAAAGAACATATTATATAAACAAATTTCTAAGTAATTAAGTTACTAAAAGTTTGAGAATGACTAAATAACCAATTTGCTTTTTTTTATTTATTTATTAATTATAGATAATAGTCATTTAGATGATTTGTCATTATTTAAACAATTCGAGCACTCCACATACAACCTTTTGTGTATTACGTAAATATTGGTATTTACGGAAATTTTGTAATGTTTATAAATAAATAAATAAAAACATGGCTATTTACTTATAATTTACGAAAAATTAGCTATATAATAATTTTATTATGTTTATAAGGCTATATATCTAGCGAAATCATATCATTTTGTCATTTATTATATTTTAATTTATTTTTTATGTAACATGTTTGACACATTTTTTTGTATATATGTATATATACACACACATAATATAATTCACTTTTAAGTTTATTTGTAATAGATATTTATATTTTTATTAATTAATTGTGAGGTTTTTTTTTGTCTATACTCCGTATTTAATTAGTTTTTAATAACACAAATTCTAATTACCATATAAAATAGTTCTATGATTATTATAATTATTTATAGTTAATATATCTAAATTGAAATAATTTTAGGATTAATTTGAATTTTATGAAAGTAATTTAATATGTTAACTCTATTATAGAGTTTGTGAATAGTGTAATTATATATTTCGAGTTTTACTATATGTTTTTAGTAAATAGTTTTATTATATTATAGTTTGCTTTTTAATAGTGTGAAAAAATACGATTGGATCGGAGACCATCTAATTATGTTTTTATCAAATTTCATTATATTATAGCGTGGGCTAGACATTACCTTATATTTCATACAATAGTACAGCTCATGTTCATACGAGAGAGAGAGAGAGAGAGAGAGAGAGAGAGAGAGAGAGAGAGAGAGAGAGAGAGAGTTGGTCAACGGTTCCTAAGACAAATGGACCCGCCAAGTTCTCGAGAACCGTTTTGGAATCAAGTTGCTTTATCCATGTAATGATCAATTAGTAAGCACTCAGCTAATTCCGTGGCTAATAAGTGATCTTATTGAAATTGGTGATACGAGAAAGCCTTCCTATCGAACTCAATTCTCACATTTTCATTATGATTATTTCTTAATTACTTATTACACTGACCCCACTTTGAGGGGGCCAAATTAAACCAAGACGGTTCATTTGATCCTAAATATCAGAGTATATTCTACTTTAGTGATTGACAGTCAAGACTTTTGTTTCTTCCTTCTGTTTTTTTTTTTTTTTTCCTTTCCTTTTTCTTATATGTTTATGTAGTACCTTCTTCTTTTGGTAATATTTTATGTTATTTTTGCAAACTTTATTCAATAAAGAAGAAATGCATGCTATGCCTTCCTTTTTTACTTACATCGAAAGATATTTTTAAGTGTGGGTTAGATAAAAAAAATTATGTTATAGGGGTCGCTTTCAGAAAGAAGATATTTTTTTTTAAAACTTAGCTTGGTAATTAGTATTGATTAATATAGACAATGTTGTCACAATATCGATGGCTAATTAGTGCCACTTCTTTTAATTTAAAAGAAAATGGTAAAGGTCAGGTCTTGTTTTGCCTCTTTTAATACTGTCTCCAACTACCTAAATCATGGTGCTATAGGTGAGACTTAAGAGGTATCTTAGATACCAGCATAATGCATAATTCAAAAATTATGAATATGTTTTTTTTTATTATCAATGAATTCGTCACTTATAAACACTTACAAATAAGAACAGCAACAACAAAAAAGAATCTTATACCTAAAAAAAAAAATCAAAACGTGGGTGGTCTTGTATAAATATAACGTTTGCTCATAATAGCCCGCGCTTAAATTCCACTATCCCTATCATTAATTTCAATATATATTATATATTCACGATTTCTAATTTCGAGAATGAAAAAATGAGAGCATTCGGTGAAAGTTAAGTAACTAAAAGTTATAAACAAAACCGTAAACATTAAGAGGGTTATGTTTGAAAAGTCACAAAAAATAAAAACTGAACCGAAAATCGGATGAAACCGATATCCAAACCGAACCGAAATCGAAATCTGGAGCCACGTCAGATAATCGAAATTCGGATTCGGATAACCGATCCGATTTCAAAAACTGGACCGGATATCGGATTTGATTTTAGACAAATTTGGATATCGGTTATATAACCGATTTTTTTTTAAATTAAATTAAAAATAATTAAATATAGGTCTTTTACAACCACTTGGACCATGATTTTGAAAAAAAAAAAAAAAAAAAACTTCACAACATTTTTTACCTAACTTTTTATTTTTTAGACTATGAATTATTATTTTAGAGTTTTATATGACTCGTTTTGTACTCGTATTTAAATCATTGTAATAATTTTAGAACTAGATATGTATTTTAAAAACTGAATAGCCGGTTTGTTTAAACCGGATATAAAACTGGATCCGAAATTTAAAGAATCGGATAAGCGAATTTTGAAAAACGGATATTGGACCGGATATTGGATTTAAGAAACCGGATAACCGAATTTCGGTTTTAGACTAAACTGGACCGGATATTGGACCGAATTTTTAAAAACCGAATATTCGGATTCGGATATAAAAAATGTAAGAAACCGGACCGAACCGATCCAGTTTCAGCCCTACTACAAGCTGCTTGCAAATGTAAACTTCGAATACATACATGGGCAAAACCAGAAGTTAGAGTTGAGGGTGGCCGACGATAAAAATAAAAATAACCGATATATAAATTGTATTAAATATTTTAATTAAAATCTTAAAAAAATTAATAAAAAAACGTGATATTACAACGAAAATAATGTGAAAGTAAAAAAAAAAGGTGTCCATGAAAATTGCAAATAGCAGACGGAAATTGATGTGACCTATGAACATTACGACAAGGAAAATAGTGTTGTAAATATAATTTGAAAAAAATATATTTTTTATATATATAGTCTAGTCTTAAATTCAAACAAAAATAATCAAACAAATGCAACTAATATAGTCTAGTCTTAATCCTCTAATCAAGATTTTATTAAAAAAAATCTTGATTAATCTATTTATATATATATAGTTGAGTCTTAAATTCAAACAAAAATAATAAAACAAATGCAACTAATATTTATTAGAGGCAATTTTATTTTTATAATATTAATATTGTTACTCACAGATATTGCACACTCTGAGCGTGGGTTCAGAAGTTCCGAGAACAGAAGGAATTCAGCACCGAGCCCTAGTCAAATAGGTCCGAGGAATATGAAATAAGGAACGTTCATAAGGAAAGAACGAACTCTACCAAGCAAAACTTTGAAGAGAAGAAAAGCTAATAGGTCAAAGACTAGGCAAACAAATAAAACACGTGTAAATAAATAGGTAAAGACTTAAACAAAACGCACAAGTCGACGGTTATTCCGAACACTTGAGGAAATAACCACCCACTACACACGTTTTGATAGCGGTTACCTGATAACTTCCGGGACGCGGTCATGATCACCCCACATATACGACTCTATTCATTATAAATAGAGGAGGAAGCAATGGAAGCAGAAGAGATATCATTTTCACATATTTTCACCCAAACCCTCGACCAAAAGATTTACCTATTGTGAAGCACCCCCATCTATATCATATATTTTACTAGATTCGTGTGTATTTAGAGATAATATTTTCTAGAAACTTGGAGTTCTCAGGACTCTGTGCTTGGAACCAAGTACTCTTCGTGAGACGATTGTTGTAACATTTTTTTCAATCAACAGTTTGGAGCTAGATGAATGGGATAGCGTTAAAGATTGATGGCTAGTTCATCCACTCCCACTGGAGACGTCGACACCACCGTCATCGATCCACATATTGAAACCACAACCGCACTTCGTCCCTCACTCCATAAGAGCTTGTTAAGTACATGCCTCGCCCTAGTCTGGCATAACAGTTTAAAGAGATGCAAGAGCAACTCTTTGCTTTGGAGGCAAACAAAAAAGAATTTTAATATAAGTTCATAATTAAAAGGGTAACATCGTGAAATGCAGTAGTCATCCCTGATGAAGAACTCCTACACCGAGTAGGCAAAGAACACGTTGATCAGGAGCCAAGGATTAAATTGCTTATCTGATCAGATTCACTTTCTTCTTACTCATAATCTAAAATTGTCACGGGCCGACTATTTTCACTCGGTAGATAGTCGGGACGTGCGGTACTTGCGGCGCTTCGCTAGCAAGTCAGCCTATTGGATGTCTACAAGACAACATGAGATAATGATCAGCCACAGAATAACATTGTAACGAGCTATTGGGACCACATCATTCACACACACGAGAACATATCGACAAGCATACGTATAAACAAGCCAACAATCAAGCAATCATTCATAGGGACACGGAACGGCAAACATAGAAGCAAAATGAGTCTACTTGTTCATTGATATCAAACGGGAAGGTTACACAGCAAGTTTGATATCCCCGGTGGTGGACTAAGGATCCTTGGGCTAGTTCCTCTCCTGCCCTTCCACCACCCTCCCCTAAAGAAGGAAAACAAACATTTGGTAAAGTGACTCCAGTAAACATTAAACAGGTTGATGAACCATACAAAATCCATCAGGGACCTGTTTGCAAATATTTTCTGGATGGCAAAAAAGGAGGTCCCTAACATTCACCCCCACTAATTCTATCGATGCCCTCATCGGGCTTACAAAAGGAAATCCTAAATACAATCTACCCAAAATACATAATGATGGGCAAGAGGCCATGGGTTTACTTACGACCCTGGACGAACTTGTCCTTATTGAAAGAACCTAGTACTCTACCCCCTCCCATGGCCGGAGTTGTCGATGTCGATGGCAGATGGCGACTTACTTCCTTGAACTCTTCAATCTTGTGCTTGAAGTCTTCTAAGTCTTCTGCACGCTCCCAGGTTGATGCTTCGTCTCCTGCGTCTTTCCACTTCACGAGTAGCTCCCAATGCCATTTATGATGGATCTTGACGTAGCGGTCTGCGGGGATAGTGTCCATGTCCTTGGTAATCTTCTTGCTTCGTGGCCCCATCATGGGTGGGCGATTGTCTTCATTCCGGGACGCGTCTTCTTTGTTGGGGCGGTAGGGTCTCAGGTTGCTGACGTGGAAGACCGGGTGCATCTTCATCCAAGGTTTGGTGTCGACCATGTAGGACACCTTGTCCACCTTCTCAAGGGCGGTCAGCGGGCCTTCGTATCTTCGGAACAGGCGTTTGTCTCTTGCTTGGCGATATATCACCTGTTCGTGCATCAGTTTGAGGAGGACTCGATCTCCCACTTTGAACTCGAGCGGCCGCCGATCTTGGTCTTCCCACTTCTTCATTCTCTTCACAGCCTTCTCTAGGTATGCGCGGGCAATCTCGTGGTTGTCTCCCCATTCCTTGCTAAATCCATAGGCTCGCGGATTCTTGCCCACGTACTCTGGGATCGAATGCAGCATCAAGGGTTGTTGGCCTTGGACTATCTCGTAGGGACTGAGAGATGTGGCCGAGCTTTTGCGAGCGTTAAAGCTGAATTGAGCTACATCTAGTAATTGTGGCCAATTCCGTTTATTCTCATTGACGAAATGGCGCAAGTACTCTTGTAACATCCCGTTGAAACGTTCGGTCTGACCATCCGTCTGGGGGTGGAAACTTGTGGAGATGTTTAACTGTGAGCCGAGAAACTTGAATAACTCACTCCAGAAAGTTCCTGTGAAGCGAGGGTCTCGATCACTCACAATGTGTTGCGGTATGCCCCAATACTTTACTACGTGGGTGAAGAACATGCGGACTGTCTCCTCGGCCCCACAGTACTTGCTCGTAGGGATGAAGGTGGCATACTTGGAGAACCGGTCGACCACAACTAGAATGCATGAAAAGTCTCTAGTGTGCGGGAGGCTCGTAATGAAGTCTAGCGAGATACTTTCCCAAGGCCTTGTTGGGATGGCCAACGGCTCTAGAAGTCCGGGGGTCTTCTTTCTCTCGACCTTGTCTTGTTGGCAGATAAGGCAAGTTCGAGTATGGTCTTGAGCATGGGACTTCATTTGAGGCCAATAGTAGGCTTGCTTAAGGAGGGCAAGCGTGCGGTGCCACCCGGGATGGCCAGCCCACAACGTGTCGTGGCACTCCTTCAAGAGAGTCTTCCGTAAGTCATCCGCCTTTAGGACGAACAAGCGGCGATCTTTGGTTAACAGGAGCCCATCTTCAATCCAAAATCGACGTGATTTCCCTTCCTTGACAAGGGTCATGATGGCATGGGCGACCGGGTCTTTCTCGAGATTTTCCTTGATGCGAGTTCGGATCGGAATGCTTACTTGACTTGTAGACAATGGGGCAAGCATCTGTATCGTGGCAAACTCCACTTTCCTGCTCAAGGCATCTACAACTTGGTTGGTGCTCCCCGAGTGGTGTTCGAAGCGGAAGTCGAATTCCGCGACAAACTCCTGCCACCGCGCTTGCTTTGGGGTGAGTTTGGGCTGGGTGAGGAGGTGGCTCACTGAAGAGTTGTCCGTCTTCACAATGAACTTCAAACCTAGGAGGTAATGCCTCCAAACTCGCAGATAATGTATCACCGCTAGGAGTTCTTTCTCTTGTGCGGCATATCTTCGCTCGGCATCAGATAGCTTGCGGCTTTCGTAAGCTACGGGGTGGCCCTCTTGGACCAACACTCCGCCCAGGGCATAGTCTGAAGCATCGGTTTGCACTTCGAAGGGCTTCATGACGTCTGGGAGGGCCAGGACTGGGTCATACATCATCGTTTCCTTCAGATCTTTGAATGCACTTTGGCATCGAGAGCTCCAATCCCACACCTTGTCTTTCTTTAGCAGCTCTGTGAGCAGGGCTGCCCTTCTTGAATACCCTTCTACGAACTTTTGATAGAAGTTGGCCAGACCGAGGAACGAGCGAAGTTCCTTCACATTGGCTGCGACTTTCCAGTCTCGGATGGACTTCACTTTGTTCATGTCCATGCGGATACGTCCCCGCTCGATTATGTGCCCGAGGAACTTGATTCGTTCTTGCGCAAACGAGCACTTCTCCTTCTTCACATATAGCTGGTTCTCCCTCAGCTTTTGGAAGACCAACTCGAGGTGCTTCTGGTGCTCTTCTAACGTAGTGTTGTATACCACAATGTCATCAAGGTATACTACCATGAACTTGTCGAGAAATCCGTTGAACACCTGATTCATCAACGTGCAAAAGGTACCTGGCGCGTTGGTCAACCCGAATGGCATCACTAGGAACTCAAACGCCCCATATCGAGTGACACAAGTGGTCTTTGCTTCGTCACCCTCTGCAATCCTCACTTGGTAGTAGCTTGATCGTAAGTCCAGTTTAGTGAAATACATGGCTTGACTTAGTTGGTCGAACAAGTCGGCGATCAGGGGGATTGGGTAGGTGTTGCGCACGGTCAGCTTGTTCAAGGCTCTGTAGTCAATGCACAACAGCAAGCTCCCGTCTTGTTTCTTCTGGAACAACACTGGGGCACCAAAGGGTTCTTTGGAGGGCTTGATGAAGCCCACTTCGGACAACTCGTGGTAGTGACTTCGGGAGGCAATCGGGCATCACGTCTTGGTACTTCGCCAACAGTTCTTGGATCATGGGGGGAACGGGTTCACCCCCACCATCTTCGAAGGCGGCGATAGCTGCGATAAACGTGGGTTCTCCTCGATGCACCCCCTTCTTGAATTGCAATGCAGAGATGAGTCTCGACGCTACACTCTGTTTGACTCTGGCAGGCACTATGGCGGGCCGTTCGCCCATTATGACTAGGGCGCTTGCTGCGGGGATGGGAATTCCTCCATTCTTAATGAGGAACTCATTCCCGAGCACGATGTCAAGCATACGTATAAACAAGCCAACAATCAAGCAATCATTCATAGGGACGCGGCACGGCAAACACAGAAGCAAAATGAGTCTACTTGTTCATTGATATCAAACGGGAAGGTTACACGGCAAGTTTGATATCCCCAGTGGTGGACTAAGGATCCTTGGGCTAGTTCCTCTCCTGCCTTTCCACCACCCTCCCCTAAAGAAGGAAAACGAACATTTGGTAAAGTGACTCCAGTAAACATTAAACAGGTTGATGAACCATACAAAATCCATCAGGGACCTGTTTGCAAATATTTTCTGGAGGGCAAAAAAGGAGGTCCCTAACAAAAATGGTAGCATTATAGTATTTTCTCTGCTTTCTCATAATTTTTTGACATTCTCTCTGAATATGCCTATACTCTTCACATTCACGACACTGAATTATTTTAGATTTGTTGGGATTGTTGGCCATTGAATTTATCACATCACGAACAATCCTCTGAGAATTTCTTCCCTTTTGATACTATTGTCGATGCTGATTGTCTCTGACAATAGGTGAGACATTCTTCCCAAACACTTTGCCAAGTCCCCATCCTATTATAATTCTTGGCAAGCATAACAATAGTGTCAATAACACCATTATCAGTTTCAAAATATATATGCTCCTTCTTATTAGAGACAATATTTGTGAGAGCCAAACCCTTGTTCTTCCTCTTAGGTTTAGGAAGAGACAACTCATAGGTCATGAGAGACCCAAGTAGCTCATCAACTTTCATATGAGAGATCATGCACTTCTTCAATAGCAGTTATCTTTATCCCAAATTTTTCATAAAGAGCCGTTAGAATCTTTCAAACAAGTTTATCATCACTCATGGGAACTTCAAGTAATAACGAATCATTAGCAATATCACACGGATGAGTACATTGAACTAAGCAATAGTCTATTCTTCAAGCATATTCATAGCCTCAAACTTAGTGGTAAGAAGCTGAAGTCTCAAGCTACGCACTTTGGAAGTCCCCTCACGAGCAACTTCAAGAATATCCCATGCTCCCTTGGCACTCTTACATGCGTTTATGAGTCTGAAAAATATTTATTTCCTATATGAGAAAAAGACTAATTCCTATTGGGCTTTGATCAAACAAAGTCAGGGCCCATGTACCTCTATGTACACGCTTATCACAAGCCTCATTGGGCTTTGTGGCTAATTTAAATTGCACTTTTACAAGCTCATTTATATCTAAGTGATATTCCAAAGTTACTTAAACAATTAATAACTTATCCGTAAAATACTTTATGACGAATGCGAAAGAAATTGCAAGTTAGTTGCAGTACTAAGAGTTTATCTAATTATTACGAGCATCTCTATCCATCTTATCAGAGACACCTTAGGGACTGTGGACTTAGTAACTGAAGCTCCAACGATTACGAACAAAATAGATGAAATCTCTGTTTTCTCTTATTCATTCGATTCGTCAATCTCGGCGTCACTGCACAAGATGAGTTGAGACTGCACTCTTCTTATTACTAGAATTATATTTTACTCAATGTATATGAGGATTCATTGATATAGTTTGTACATGAGCATCCATTGATATGATTGTACATGAGCTCAATCCTCCAGGTTCAACTCTTATCAAGAAAGGTCAATTATTCTGCTATACCTTTCTTGATACATATGAGACCTAAGCATCGTTGTTTCCATAGCGAAAAATTCTTTCGTACGTATTTACTACGAAAGTGCGTGCAATCAATCGGTTCTGAAATCAAACCCTAGGTGAGTGAAAATTGACCTTCTTTAAGGAAGGCTGGATTCCGTATCTGTGAAACACTTTCCGCACTGATTATATTATGAATTCCCAAAACATAAGTATTTAGGCATCTATCTGTAGCCATTAAACAAATGAGTCAAAGAACTCGGTAATAAGACCTAGATTATGTGACCACTTCTGGATTTAGATTAAATCTCACTATGACCATTACAGCGACCCCGGTTAGTGTGTCCTATTGATGCTTCTATCCGGGTCGTACACATAAAAAATGTGCAAAATGCATCCCCCCCCCCCTAGTGATCAACATTTCTCTTGTTTTCCACATATGTGATTTTAGATCTAGCTATCTAGGCATGGATCAATCACCGATGACGTTTTAGATCGCCGCCCAAACTTAAATGCCCAACATGTAATTCAGTTTAATACGGAAGCTATAACGGTTGTTATTGATTCTAATAAGAAAATAACTCACTAATCAATAATACTAATAAAGCAAACTTTCTATTATATTTTGTAATCATCCAATGTTTATTATATTATCTTTAGTGGACAATATTCCTTACAATCTCCTACTTTCAGAGAAGATAAGGAAGTTTCCTCATATCATTAAAGCTCAGCCATCATACTACACACGGCTTAGATTTCTGACTAGGATTAAGATTCTTAACTCGTGGGATCTCACCTTAATTTAGATATCTATAGCCTCATCAATCAAGCTTATACCTTATATCCATAAGTGTAGTTGAGACAAAATGGATAGAGCTTGTCGTTTCTAATCTTTAAGTTATAAAAATAGTTATCTCAGTCAATTTACGTATGTCATCATTTAGTCAACCATTAAATGGTAACGACTTTATTCATGATACATATTTAGGAGGTACACAAATCGATCATCTCCTAATTTCAATTCTTGATAAACCTTATGTATCATTATACTTGGTTTATAAGGAACTTGGATCAACTTTTCATTTTAAAAGTTTAGTAGAATAATTACATTGATCCGTGTCATAAGTTTTTCTAAACATTATCCAATGTGGACTGTTCATCTTCTTATCTGAAGATCCCGATGAACTGGTTCGTGGTATTAGAGAGAAGAACAAGATTGATGCCGACGCCTTTTCTCAAGGGTTAAATCCCTTGTTTACCAAATAGTTTTAAAGCTCAAACACATTCATATATCTATTTATAGATCTGTCTTTTTCTATTAAGTTAATGCCTTAAATGATAGATCTACTAAAAACGGGTTTATGACTTTTGCTAGTTAGTTTGATCTTTTGTGATACTTCACGATCAAGTCTTTCTACTTGGAGAAAGATCTTGTTGATAAAAATGACAAGGTTCCATTTAAGGATGCTCCCATTCACTCATTGAAATATAGTGGCAAGGTTCTAATCAAGGATGCTCTCACTCGCATATTGAATATTGTGGCAAGGTTGTTGGAATTGATTTAGGGTTAAGAAAACATTTAACGCTTCGAGCAATTGGCGGAAAGTAAAAATTTTCTTTTATACAAGTAAAACAATTTTACTAACCTAGACAAAGAGCAAGCACATGTTTATTATTAAAACTATATAAAAGTAATTACGCGTTTACTACCCTTTGTGAAGCTTGAACGTTGAGAAGCCTTAGGGAGGTTGAAACGTTCGTCTCCCCACGCAGCTCGTCTTTCTTCGTTCTTCGGGAACTCGAGTAGCCACGAAAGTTTCTATCACATGAATCACTCGAGAAAAGAAGGAATTAGTGTGTGGGCACTTTTAAACACGACGACTCAAGAACAAGTCTAAGACGAAGAGCTAAAACACTTGGCCAAATGTGGACCTAGGTGCCAAAACAAAAACGAAAAGAACTAGAGAGAGAGAGAGAGAGAGAGAGAGAGAGAGAGAGAGAGAGAGAGAGAGAGAGAGAGAGAGAGAGAGTTGGGCGGCCACAATGTCTAGAGAGAGAAGCTCTCAATCTCTAACTTATGTGGGATGATAAAACAATGAGAATGAGGACCTTATTTATAGGAGAGGAATTACCTTCAACAAGGTAGTTTCCTCTTCTATAGAATATCACATATTCATGAGCAAATATTTGCCTTCTCTTTCTCCATTATGGACGTCCAAGATATGTCATACAAGTCCTTGGATTTGTTTCCTTATTTGTTCTCTCTTAGTTGGCCGAATTCCCCTATGCTTCTAGAAGCAAATTTGTTTCCTCTTTATCTTTTGGCAAGTATCTTCATACATTAATGAACAAAATAAACTCTCTTTTCTCTATCTAGAACATGCTTCTAGATGTTTCTTCATTTGTTCATGACAACATAAGAAAAGCCCATTAAGAATTTTTAAATAAAATTCTATGAAATGAAATTAATCCTCAAGGCCTAATTAACTTGAACTTGGCCATGTGATATAGTTTCATTTGTCATCATATGACAATGTCAAAAAATTTATTGACATTCATTTCGTCCTATATCCAAAAAGACAAAAATACCCTTTCGATAATTTTCATAAAACTTGTCTTGTTCTTGTTTTGACTTAGCTTCTAGTTTAACTATTCCTACTCGATATGATTTGTGACAATGACCTCATGATTCCAAATGAACAAAGCTTGAGCTAACATACTTGGACTCAAAAGTTCACAAACCTTTTCCAAGTTTAGCTTAATGCCAACTGACTCCACTAAAGAGTTGACACTGAGAATCTCTCGGTTCAAATGAATTTATTTTCTACTCAAGAATTCAACTTAATTGTGATGAGTGGATCCACTGAATATTATCTATGTTTACCCTTCATGAATATCATCAGCTAGTCGGGATTTACAAAATTACCATTTTACCCTTCTAGCTATTATTTCCTCAACTCCTTTGTCGCTTGTGAATAAGTTAGAAACAATGTATTGACGAGGAGCTAACAATTCACATTGATTCATCCAAAAGAATCGTGACTCAATTTGGACACATGTCAGTTCCTTTATTCACATTCCAAGGAACAAAGCATGAGGTGATATACTTTGCATTTCAACAATCTAGTACATGAATTCCATATTTATGTGATCTTTACAAAGTTACTCATGAAATCTTCATAACTTAGTACTTCACCAATAGGCCCTGTTCGGAATCACATAGTGAATCCGAACTCTGACTTTGTCAAATCAGAATACCTAAGCTATGAAACGACATGCCTCATTTCAGGATTGTGGTAAACATGATGCAATTCATACATAGTGACTTCGAGACATAACAGGTTAAATGGTTTGTTCTTATTCTATGTCTAGAAGTGCACTGGTCAATTCAGTACTTTCAGAAGATACCTAGAAGAACTATAGAGTCTCCAACTCTCAATGTCCCAAAACCAGACATCATAGATTCTCATAACAATCGTAGTGAGATCAATTGTCCTTTGATCGTTAGATTGCGAATATATTGTTTTAAGCAAACCATGAAGAGTTTGTTCATGTATATCTACATTTGTCTCTTCATATGTTGTTAGGTTTGCTTAAGGACTAAAGACTATAGATTATCATAAAGCTTCAAACAGACAAGGAAGAACGAATGAACGTTTCAACTTTTAATAATGATTTAGCATTTACAAGCAAGAGTCTTTGTGAGACTATATTACATCAAATGTACATAAATAGACACTACTACTCTTCTTGTGGGCACCATTGACAACAAAGGTTCCAGTTAAGGATCCTCCCACTCAATCAATGTACTATAAACATTAACTTGGTTTTGTGTCTCCGTATATCTCCCACTCACACAAATCATTATCGATGTTTAAAGTAATATAAATTTAGATGCAATCATTGCTCTAAAATTGTTCTTAACTTTAATGATAAAGTTACATTCAACATAAGAAATAAAGAATGCAGTAAATGCTAACTAAATTTCTAAAAGAGATTTATTAATTAGAAAATATAAATTGTGATTATGATAACTTATGAACGGACATTCAATTCCTTAATATTTCTAGACATTCATGCTTATTACAATATCATAAAGTATTCAATAATAAATAAGGAAATATTTATTAACACATGTTGTTAAAAAATAATGAAATAAATCATAAAGAAGGATAAGATTCATAATTTCTGAAATAGACATAAAATGGCTGCAATCCAAAAAACTTGGACTATTATTCCGACACATCATGATGTTCATAAATAAAAATTTAATTCAATATATGAAAGTAACAAAGCTAGCGGAATATTAGGATTTCAATTGGAGCATGAGCTTTTATACAATTAGGGTTTGAATCTGACATTGTTTAGCAACCTCCTCGACTTAATCGAGCTCTATGAAATCTTCTTTGCAACACAAAAGATGAATGCTCATGTTTAATTATCTTTAAAAAAACAAGTTTATGATATCTTTAACCATGAATTTTAAGGCACTACAACAACATTCTTCTTATTGTTTTCAAGCTTGGTCAAATATAAAAGACAATGCCTTTTTCAATGACCATCAATGTTGCAGTGGTAGAATTCACCAACGCTATCACGCTTCTTTTCTTTCCCTTTTCCATTCCTCTTGAATTTTCTCATTTCCTTCTTAGCAAGAGCTTTCCCCTTTGAAGTACCCAGATGTGCTTTAGATGACTCAACACCAGGAAACCATTTCTTCTTGGTTTTAGGCGAAGAAAAGGTTGGGAGGCGGACGATCATTGGGAAGATAACCAACTGAGCTGCAAGAACTCTTAGTTAGGTATAGAAGAACTCCCTTTTGATCTTTGGAATGTTCACTCTCTAAAGACGATTTGTGCCAAGTGCGGTCACTACTACATATATAGGCATCAGGTGCGACGAAATATTGCACCTAATGCCAAAATGTCGCACCCGAATGTTCTTCGGGTGCGACTTTAGGTGCAACAACGTCGCACCCAAAATTCGTCGCTAAAGGCTTCGGGTGCGACATGTCGCACCTAATAGTGTGACATGTCGTATTCAAAGTCGCACCTATTTGGCAGTAGAAAATCTCAATAATGGAGGGAAGACAAGTATTAGGTGCGACATATTGCACCTAATACGCTTCCCGCCAACGTAATGGGTACGACATGTCGCACCCAATACTTAAATTTCCGCCATTTTAATTTCCCGCCAACTTATTAGGTGCGACATGTCGCACCTTATACGTTATTTTAATTAAAAAAATAAATTTACAAATTTATAGATTAGAAATCATACTTAGAATTCTTATATAATTAATTAAAAAAGAAAATTTAATTTACAAAATTAGAAATTAGAAATAAGATTCTCATATTAGAATTCTTATATAAATAGAAATATAAAATCAAGTCTAATATTAGAAATACATATATAAACGTACAAATCATATTTTTTTTTATACAACTTATCGCACCGGATAGTAAAAAAAAATTTCAATTTTTGGACAGTGAAATAAGAGGAGGGATTTTAAGCCCGCTTAAAATTTTTAAAACTATTAAGTGCGACATGTCGCACTGGATAGTAATTGTTTTCTGGAAGGGTATTCGGTGCGACATGTCGCACCCAATGCCCGTTTAGGTGCGACATTTCGCTCCGGATACCCTTCCGCACCAAAAAATGAAATTTATAGTAGTGGATGGGATAATTCAAGTTGCAAAAGAGACGCTGGATTTATCAGATTTAAGATACGCCAAAATCAAAATTCGCAGGCCTAAAAACGGTCTTCTTTCCCCATGTTTGGATCTGGCCTATTATGGTTATCCAATTCAGGTTGGAATGTTCATCTTGGAGGAATCGCCCAGAGGGCCTTTCTTCTGGAATACACGAGGGGAAATGTTAGACGCTCAAGGTATGTCTCTTTTGGCATCTTGCCGGTAGCTGTAACTTAAGACAAGCCAAAAAGGCAAAGGGACGGCCGAAGGTTTCAAGTAATGATCACTTTTTCTGGTGCTATGTCAGAACGACGAGGTTTAGAGAGAGATGAGGCATGTGCGTCAATAGGATTTTACTGTTTGGAGAGGAATAACGATATGTCAATTCTCTCTCGAGTTCCTGACACCTCATTTGGCGCAAGAGACATAGAAGTATCCATATTTGGTGAAGAAGAAAAGGTTGGGCAAACGCATAAGGAAGAGCACATGGGTTTTAATGAGCATGAGATAGTTGGCTTGGGCTTTGAAAAACACAACTCCTTGTTTAAACCCTTAGGCTGTGAAGTAGGCCAATTAAATATTGCCCTTCATTCCAGGTTGACAGATCAGATCGCAAAGATCCATTTAATTGACTGTGGATCTAGGATCGATTATATTCCAATTAGGAAAAAAACTCTCAAGTCAAGTTCGGTTGGCCAGCGTGGCATATTCGAACCCAAGATCAGCTTCCCAAAATACAACAATAAATCTCAAGTCCCCTTAAACGACCAAAAGCAAAGGCCGTTTCACAAACACACGACATCCAAAGTGACAACTTTCCTTCAGGAAGGGCATCGTCGAGAGATGGAATGATTTTTCTGCGAGGGAAAAACACGAACCAAAGATTAGGAAGAATATTATTGATTATTTCAGCAACTCGGAGGTGGGTGCTCGTAAGAAAGGCGTGGTCAGAAAAAACTTACTATAGAAGGTGGTGACTCGGAGATCAAGATGCGGATTTGGCTTTTAATCCTCCCTTTTTCATCGACGTTAGGGATGAATATGACAAGATCGACCCTTGCCAAGACCGGTTTACGGAAAGTCAAGACGGGGAATCCTCGCCCGTATGCCAGGTCCTCTGAGAATACCTTATGTTCCTCGAGGAAGTCCCCGGGGTCGACCATCTAGATTGCCTGGAAGGTTTTGCCGAGCTTTTTGGATCGGAAGAATTTACTGAGACTGGGAGACCCGACAAACCTCTCTGCTCCGACAAAGTTTTCTCTTATCTTGCCGCGTCTAAAAGATCTCAGGTCGTATCTCCTTCACCTCTATTTGTTCCTTTGGTTTAAGAGGTTATGTTGTCAAGTCAGGTTGTAGATGAGGGTCGATCATCAGGAAAACAAAAAAGTAAGACAAACAGATCCAAGGGCAGTGAAAGAGAACTAAGAAATTTGGATATCAACATGAGCTTTGGGAAATCTAAGCTCAAAGGAAAGAGTGTGTCAATCTTATGAAGATTCTCTTGTGGAACGTTAGGGGTACATGGCATGCGGATAAACAAAGGGGTATCAAGTCTCCTGTATGCTAATCTATCCCGGATATTTTGGTTTTACAAGAATAAAAAAGAGGGAGAGCGGATATAAGTTTTGTTGGAAGTGTTTGGAGTTCTAGGTTCAAAGAGTGGGTAACTTTGCCGTCCATCGGCACAGTGGGAGGCATCATCATCACTTCGGATTCAAGAAGGGTTATGGTAAATTACTCTTTGGTGGGTGACTTTTCGGTTTCAATTGAAATGAAAAACTAGAATTCTACATTGTGGTTCACATGGGTATACGGCCCTTGTCACTCAAGAGGAAGGGACGGGTTTTGGGATGAGTTAGATTGGGAGAAATATGTGGAGATAATTGGTGCGTGGAAGGGAATTTCAACGTTGTCAGATTTGCTTCAGAGAAAAATAAGCAGGTGAAAACTAGAAGGAGTATGAGGCGCTTCAAGGAGATCATCATCGACCTCTCTTTGATCAACCATCCTCTATCTGGCGGTGAGTACACGTGGTCAAATTTTCGAGAAAGCCCTACTTGCTCGCGTTTGGATGATTCCTTTTTCATAACCGGTTGGAGGGGAATCTTCTCGTATTGCCATAAAGAGGTCTAGCTTCAAGGGGTATCCAACCATTTCCTTTTATTCATCACCACGGTCCCGGAAAAATGGGGCCCGGGTCCTTTCGGGTTGGACAACGATTGGCTAGACAACATAGATTTTAAGGCCTTGGTGGAAAGCTCGTGGCTCGATCCAGCCCAGGGCTTGGCTGAGTGGTCTGGTCATCGGATCATGGGAAAGCTCCACAACCTAAAAAACAAAATCAAGGAGTGGTCCGCCGGACAAAGGAACAATAGGCTCAGGGAAAAACTTAGGATCGAAAATGGAATTTCCCAGTTGGATAGGATAGAGGGTAGTGCTGAGTGGTCGGAGGAAAAAAGGCACGATAGGGCTTTTCTCAAAGGACAACTAGACGAAATTCTTCTCGTCGAAGAAAAATAAGCTAGATTCAAATAAAAAATTAGTTGGCAAAAGTACAGAGATGGGACCACAAGTGTGTTTCACTATCTACTTAGTGCAAGGAATGCTAAGAAAGCTCTTTGGAAATTGGAAAATCCGACGGGTCCGTTATGGTCAATGAGTCAGAAATAGTGGAAGAGATAAATAATTTCTTTGAGGGTCTCTACCGAGCAATAGCAAGTCACTCGCCTAGGTGAGAGTGAGATAATATCGAGTGTGAGGTAATCAAGGCGGCTGTTTTTGGGTGTGCTCGGAATAAGTCGCCTGACCTGGATGGCTTCTCTTTGGCTTTTTTTCAAAAAGTTTGGGAAACGTTAAAACTCGATATCATGCAGTTTTTTCGCGAGTTTTGGGAGACGGGCATAATCAACAAAAGCGTCAACGAAACTTTTATCTGCCTTATCCCAAAAGAACTTAACGCGTGTAGGTCAAAGATTTTTAGTCAATCAGCCATATATTCCCTATACAAGATTTTGGCCGAAGTATTGGCTGAGAGGATAAAAACATTTTAGGTAAAACAATATCACAATTTCAAAGAGCGTTTGTCAAGGGGAGGCAGATTTTGGATCTTATCCTCGTCGTGAATGAAGTGGTAGAGTAAACTCGGAGAGCTAAGAGAAAAGGTTCGGTTTTAAAGATTGACTTTAAAAAAGCATACAATATGGTTGATTGGAATTTTTTAGATTTTGTGATGGATCGCAAGGGTTTTGATGAGAGGTGGAGAAAGTGGGTAGTAGGATGTCTTTCATCAGTATCATTTTCCTTCATCATAAATGGAAAAGATAGGTGACGTTGCACGCGTACGAGAGGAATCCAGCAAGGGTGACCCTTTGTCACCGTTCCTATTTATCTTGGTGGCAGACGCTCTATCTAGGCGTATTCAGCGAGGGCAAGAGGAAGGAAACTTTCGCGCTTTATCAGTCGGGCAACTACAAATCTTTCATCTCTAATTCGCTGACGACACACTTATTTTCAGTGAGTTAGACGACCAAAATTGGGCAAACATGTTTGACATCATCAAGTGTTTCTACGAAACCTCCGATCTCAAAATAAACATCGAGAAGAGCAGTTTGGTGGGCATCAATAGCGAGTGGGATAAGTGTGAACGACTCGCTTCCTCACTTGGGTGCCAAAAGGTTGACTGGCCGATCTCTTATCTTGGCATGCCCCTGGGTCACAATCCAAGACGCAAATCCTTTTGGGACCTAGTCCTAACAAAGGTAACTAAGAGATTGGGGGGGTTGGAAGATACGTTTTCTCTTGAAAAGTGAAAAGATGATGTTGATTCGGTCCGTTTTATTCGCTCTCCCAAATACTCCATGTCCATTTCAAGATGCCAATCGGAGTGGCCAAAGACCTAGAGAAGATCATGAGATGTTTCTTTTGGGAAGGTTTCAAAAGTACTAAGGGCCAGTCGGCACTGGCGTGGGAGGTTTGTTGTAGAGCAAAGCAAAGGGCGGGTTGGGATTAGGAGGGCTGAAGAAAAAGAATCAGACCATTCTAGCCAAGTGGCTTTGGTGTTAGAGAACGTACGGGGCTCTATTGGCACAAGGTAATTGCTGCCATCTATGGCTTCCAACCAAATGGTTGGGATCCGGGTTTAGCCAGGGGGTAGACTCTACGTAGCCCGTGGAAATCGATCTTCTCGGTTCAAGAAGAATACTACAAGCATTGTAAGTGGGTCACTCGAGATGGTTCAAAGATATGGTTTTGGGAAGGCATTTGGTGCGGGGAAGAGAGTTTGGAGATGGGGTTCCCATCACTATTTCGTTTATGCCCACAGATAAGTTACATATTGCGTATTTCACTTCCTTTTCACTCTCTTCGGAATCGAGGGATCGGAACCTCTCTTTCCTAAGGAATCTCTCCGACAGAGAGGTGACAGAACTAGCATCGTTTTTTGTTTTACTTGAAGAATGCTCATTGGATCGCAGCAATTAAGACTGGGGTGCTCGCAGGTTTGAGGACGATTCGGCTCCAACAAAACAAATGAATATTTGAAGATAAAGATTGGAACGCGGAAGCTTTACAAGAGAATCTCAACGGGCACACCGCATTGTGGCTGATCTTCAAAGAGATTAGGCTATCACCATCTAATTTTTGGATATTTCTGTTTTTAGTACGCTCCCCTTCTTTTAGTCGGTAGTTCTGCCTTTCTTAGTGAGGGGAGGAAGGCCTTTCTTTTGGTACTGTATATTTGGTCCACATAGCCTTCTTTTGGTGTGTAAAAAAGTTAATGTAGAGGCATTTTTGGGTGGTGTCTCGGTTTTGGCCTTCTCCGACGGATTTGCGTGTTGGTTTAGTGTGGGATCCTAGGAAGGGTTTTCTCTGTTTCATTTTTTTTTGTAAAACTGGCTTTATCATTATCAATATAAAAGTTATTGTTTCAATTTTTTTTTTTTTTTTTTTTAAACTTCAAGTTTCAATGGACACAACTTTTCTACACAAAATTCCAAACAACAAATATGGAGTGAAGCTCGAAGAAGAGAGAGACTCCAATGGTGAAATTTTCACCGTGGATGCGAGCTAAGCACATCTAAAACATCCAAGACAAAGATCAAGAAAGAAACAAGATGAGTTGATACCGGCATAACACAGATGGGAAAAACATAGTAATGGCGGAAGTGATTAGTACTTCTACTAACTGTAGAAAAATATAAAAGAAAACTTAACATTATATATTTACCCGTTAAAAAACAGGAACAAACCCATTTATTTCAAATTCTCAGACTTCAAAATTCAAACAGTATATAAGAATTTGGAATCAGCATTATATTATCGGAATTCAATACTAATTTTTGGATATCTTCGAACTAGCAATCAACAAATTTATTCAATATCATACTTTAATTTTGAATCCCATTAGAAACCCTAACATCACAAGAATCAATTTCCAAACTATAAAAAAAAGTCGATCTATTTCATTGTACGATTGTTGTGAAAATGGTGGACTTATTATAGTATTTTAGACCTCAATATTCACCAAAAAGGAGTGCAGATCTCTTTCACAAAAACAAATAAGTTTTATATTCCTTAAATTTTAAAATGATGTTCTTATTTACCTTGATGGTAGTTGTATATCCGTTCTACAGAATTGTATAATATTATAACCGTATTATTTTTTATGACAAAAGTATAATAAATTACGCATATAGTTTATGATGATAAAAAAATATCAATTACTCACGCAGCAACGCGCATGTAGTGCTTATATATATAATAATAATAATAATAAAATGACTGTAAAGAAAAAGAAAATAAAAAACATAGAGGATATTTCGGAAATCAGCAGTCACTGATTCGTTTGCGTTGACTTAACAAACCAAAAGACATCTCATTAGAGAAGCAGCAGGTTTATTTTTTTTATTTTAATTTTTAAGGGAAGGGAGCAGTAGGTACTAATCAAGGTTTAAAATATCGATACCGATACCCATACCGAGGTTCTGATTTTACGGATATATCGAGTATCGATGGATATATCGACGGATATTCTATAACAATTTAAATACCGACTACCGATTATATCGATGATATATCGGATACCGACGGATATATCGGCAGAAATCCTATAAAAATATATAAAATGTATATATAATTTAATGATACATATAACAATTATATTTTAAATAGATATATATATATATATATAACATATCTATATAGATATATACGTATATTTATATCTATAAATATACGTAATGAATGAATATATAACATTTATTTAGCTAACAATAAAGTTCACCTTATTATGAAATTAATAAATTTTAAAAAATCACTCCATATAAACATATGTAGTTCTATGAATTTTAATAAGCAATAATGAGTCTTCGTCTTCCCAAGAACTCAAGTTTAAATTTTGGGCCTGTTTAGAGCTATGTAAATAGGTATTTCAGGAATAACTTTTCTGTTTTGGCTGTTGTAGGAATTTGTTTTACATTTAAAAAAAATCACTTCATATGTAGTTCTATGAATTTTAATAAGCAATAATGAGTCTTCATATTCCTAAGAACTCAAGTTTAAATTTTGGATCTGTTTAGAGCTATGAAAATAGGTATTTCAGGAATAACGTTTATGTTTTTGGCTGTTGTAGGAATTTTTTTTAGAAAAACGGTATATCGGGAAGAAAACGATATTTAGGCTGTTATATCAGTTTTTTTACCGAGCCTTAAAAAAAACGGATATATCGGCGATATATCCCTATATATCGCCGATATTTAGAACCTTGGTACTAATACTAAATATCGAATTAAATATAGCAAACCCGATATTTTATCAATTCATATTATATCCCTCATTTCTTATTAAATTATTAAGACGTTTAAAAAAAAAAAAAAAAACCCACCTAATAATAAAATAGAAAAGCGGATCAAGTGGAGTATAAAGCCACAATACCACCCACAATTATTTCTGTGCGTGTTCTCTCTCTAACTCTCTCTCTCCCTCCAAACAGCGGAGAGATAATCATGGAGTCGCAGAACCAGAGAGACCCACCAAAATCGGCAAACCGAGTCATTCTGGGTCGGTACCGATTGGGCCGCTTCTTGGGCCAAGGCACCTTCGCGAAGGTCTACGAGGCCCATTCCCTCTCCGATGCCTCCACCGTCGCCGTCAAGATCATCGACAAAACCGCCAAATCCTTCGACGCAACAATGGAGTCTCTCGTCTCCGGCGAGATCGAAGCCATGCGCCGCCTCAGACGCCACCCCAACATCCTCGGAATCCACGAGGTCATGGCCACGAGAACCAAGATCTACCTCGTCGTGGAGCTCGCCGCCGGCGGAGAGCTCATCCGCAAGATCGCCGCCCGGAAAAACAACCTCCTGAAAGAATCCGAAGCCCGGCGGTACTTTCACCAGCTCGTCTCCGCTCTGAAATTCTGCCACCGACACGGCGTCGTTCACCGAGACTTGAAGCCCCAAAATCTGCTCCTCGACTCCGCCGGAAACCTAAAAGTCTCCGATTTCGGACTCTCCGCGTTGCCGGAGCGCGCCGGCCCCGACGGCGCGCTCCGGACGGCGTGCGGAACTCCGGCGTTCACCGCGCCGGAGGTTTTGGCCGGACGGAGGTACGACGGAGCAAAGGCGGACGCGTGGTCGTGCGGCGTTATCCTCCATATCCTCCTCGCCGGAAAGCTTCCGTTCGGCGACGGAGTGAACATCGCCGCGATGTGTCGCCGGATGAAGGAGAGAGACATCGATTTCCCGGCCGAGAAAATGTCCTCCGCCGCCAAGAGGCTTGTTTGGAGGCTTCTGGATCCAAACCCTACCACCAGGCATGTTTTTCTGTCTCCAATCAAATTATGACACGTAATCCCACTTTCAAAAATAAATTTACGTGTTATAAGCACTATGAAATATGAATCTATAATCCGCATATCTAAAAAAAAAAAAAAAAAATATTGATATTTAGATAAACTTCCAGTAATTTTCTTCTTTGATGTCCTCTCAAAAATGTTATTACTTTCACTTAATTTTTTTCTGTAATTTATGTCCCTAACTAAAATTTCTAATCTTTATGTCTCTAACAGACTCGGAGTTGATGGGCTGGTTGAAACGTCGTGGTTCCAGCGATCACTACCATCGTCCGAGGCCAAGGACCATCACCATCACCTCAAGGCCATGGATACGGTGGTGAATCTGGCGGAGAGAAACGCGTTCGAGATTATATCGATGTCTCCGGGGCTGGATTTGTCGGGGCTGTTTGGGAAACGAAAGTCGGAGAAGAAATTTTCGGCGGCAGAGATAACGGTGGACACTGCCGTCGAGAGGGTGAGTTTGGCGGCGAAGAGGGTAGGGTTTCGGACGGAGATCGGGAAGGGGAAGCGGAGAGTGGTGATGTGGAAAGGGACTGTGGTTGTGGTGGCCGAGGCCGTGGAGGTTTCGGACTGCGTCGTTTTGGGGGTCGTTAGGGTCGTCGAAGACGGTGCTGGAGAATTCGGGGAATCTCAGTGGGAGGAGATTAGGAATGGCGTCGGAGAAGATGATGGTGTGACGTGGCTCAGTGACGGGGTTTGATACCTGAGAGAGAGAGAGAGAGAGGATGACCGTTATTTGGACGTTGTGTCTGTGATAATAATAGTGTAACGAATTATATGTTTTGTTTTGCTTACGCAACTATGTTTTTGTTTTTTATTTATATATTGCAGGTCTAATTAGTTTGTAGTATTGGTTGATGATGACTAATCGGTCTTTGCTTTGTGTAAATGAATCAAAAGATGTTTATTACGTTTTAGTAAGTTTAATGATCAAGCATTTCAGTGTGTTTTTTTGTGGGTAGGTTTGATCTTTCTTCTTCTATTTGTATTTTTTTCCACAGCCATCCACGAACTCAAATCCAATTTTAACTCAGGGAAACAATATTCAGATCGTCTGTCTATTTTGTTTTTTGTTTTTTCGTCTCCATTTATGTCGGTTCAATTAAATTAAAGTAATTTTTATTACATTTTTCTGGTTAAAAGATGACGTCGACGTCTTTTATTTAATTTAATTAAAGTGACATAAGAAAAAAGCGAATAAAACATAAAATTACAAAATATATGTCATCATAAGTTTTTAATTCATATCATGGCTGATAATAATATATTATGATGAATATATTTTTATCATATGGTTACATGAGGACATGATAAATCCATATATACTTTATGGTATATATTTATAAAAAGTAATCCCACCACCACATATATCAATAATCTGAACTTATTTAGCCATTAAAAAAAATTAGAGATAACGATCATCTCATTACAAGAAACTAGAAGGAAATAACCGATAGCAAACAAAAAAAAAAGTTTTAAACTATTACACACTAGGGTCAAAGAAAGACAAGGGCATGCCATTTTGCTTTTAGGATATAATAATGTGTGTGTGTGTGTGTGTGTGTGAGAGAGAGAGAGAGAGAGAGAGAGAGAGAGAGAGAGAGAGAGAGAGAGAGAGAGAGAGAGATGCATGAAATTAAGTCGTGATTGCCTCAACATGCATCGAACACATAGAGAAGCCCGGTTGTTTTTTTGTTATATCGTTTTATATGAATTAATTATAATATATACCCAAATAAAGAAATGGTTAGGGGAGCTCCATGTACAATCTAAATTTGCACGTGAAGACAAACTATGCAAGGAGATTGAAGGAATAGTCATACAACAAGTTGAGAGCCTCTTTGTCCGAGTAGTTAAGTATGATTTAAGGCCACTGGAAAAGAAAGATCGCTTCAAACAAAGTGTCTGAGAGAAAGCCACCCCACAAAACAAATGACACCAATGACATATCACATGTGTAAATCTTTTTGTGTTGGAAAATCTTATACTTTTGAGTTCCCAAGAGACACTATGCTAAAATACTTTTGCTCTACTTATTTTTCTCATTACAAGTTTAAATTTAATCACTTTTTTTTTTATTCATGATGGTCAACCGGTTATGTCTTTTATTCTTCTTTATGTCGAAATAAGGCATATAGTACGAGATTTATAATTAGGGTCAGATGTAATTCAATTTAAATTTATATTTTATCTTGTATTAAGATGCTCTTACTATATGTATCTGTAGATCTTTTGTACGCATATAGTCATAGAAATCTTGGTATCATTTCTATAAAACTAATAACCAAAGGTCTCACCATAATAATATGGTGGACATGGTGCGAGTTTTTTATTGTTTTTTTTATGATGAAGCGAGGATTTTTTTATTTTATTTTTATAAGAGAAATATAAAATCGTATAGTAGTGAGAATTATCTCATAATGTGTAGTTTTTTTTTTTGTTTATTTTTTATTTTTTTTATGTACTTATAATTGTGTATTAACTATAGTAAAAGGGATATTAAAGATTTAGCATCAACTAAAGTGGCGGATTAAAGTGTTTTAGATTATATATAATTAGGTATTGAGATACAGCTTTCAGGATAACATATAAATTCCACAAACTAAAGTACTTTTTTTTTTAAGATGAAACTTTTCTTACTTTTAGCGAACTGCATGATGCCAATTGTATCTCATTATTTTTCTTCGTAGATATTAAGATTGGCCGGATATCAATATATATGCTTTGACTATGTCTACGAATTTTAATTGGATCGTCCACTTTATTCTCTCCAGTACAGCGTTTGGTGATATACCTTGTGGCATGTAATAATTTTTTTGTTAAAATATGATAGATTCATCGATCCGAAAATATTTTTAATTCAGATAAAGTAAATCCCAATATTAAAATATGTGAGATGATATGCCAGGCAACATTTCCCATCGATTTTCAAAAAAAAAAAAAAAAACATTTCCCATCGAAACTTTTTTTTTTTTTTTTATATTTAATACTTAAATTAGATTTAGAAATTTTAGCACGTTGCTTTCACTAGAATTTAGTTTGTATATATTCGTCTTAGCACTATAGTACATCCATAAATGTACCAAATTTTTATTTAACAGGTTCAAAGAAGATATCGACATCTTATGTAGAAGACCTGAAATATCACACTACTGCAACTTTGGGGTTCTACAGCAATATACAACTTGTAGAAAGTTTCTATAATGGTTCTGTATCGTTATAGAAGCGGTACGTACCAATATCAAAATAGGAGATTAACTCTAATCAATTATATGATATTCTATAATAATCAACTTAGTGTAAAAGGTGCTTGGTGTCTTAAATTAGACCAATTAATATGCTTAACAGAAGCTATAAAGTAATGTAATAATTAGAAAAACGCAATTCATATTAAAAGTGTAAAGCTAGCTCAAGAATAGGGAAATGTCACACACTTATAAGGAGCACATTGTTCAAGTATCTAATCAATATAAGACATTTTATTAATAAAATAGAAATATTGTATTCAAAAGTCATTCACACTAATCTTTCCAATAAAAAGATCATTAAAAACCATTTACATATAAATCTCCGAACATCATTTGGAACATTGAATTCATATACTAATTTAATTATCGGATTCAAACATCCGATTAATTTATTTTATAATTCACCGAGTTCGACAAACATGGCCAACAAATTATTTATATAAAAAAAAACAAAATAGAAAGATAAAAAATAGTAATAATTATAATCAATTGCAATGGAAACCGGAAGGAATGCCCTTGCCACAATGGTTGAGGATCAAGCCGAGTGAGATGTTGTTGTCGAACAAGTTGACTCCGAGCACTTTGGCTCTGAGTGCGGTGCAGAGACACTTGGCGGCCTCGAGATCAGCAAGATCTCCAAGGAGAGGACAACAACTCTCCGACCTATACGTTGTCCCGATCACAACGCTCGCCAAATCGCCAAGAAGGTTGGCACATCCACCAAACGTAAGGGTATCTCTTGCGCACATGAACGTTGAGCTCACCGAACTCGCCAACATTACGTTGACAATGAGGATTAGGGCAACAGAGAATTTAGCCTTGGAACCTGCCATTTTGACCGATATTATAGATATATATGTGTCTTAGTACTTGTCTTGCTTTTTCACTTTCCTATTTTCTTGTGCTGTGCGTTGGGAATTATGGCATGAGCGGATTTTATGTAGAGTGAGATTTGGGAAAGTTGTTTAGGATTTATGTTCATGCAAAACTATATATAGAATGTTATTAACTTGGGGTTATTGCAGGTCATAATGACTGGTGATTAAATAATTCATATACCAAACTTTTTTTTGAATATTGAAAGTAATCATCCGTTTTTATTTCCTTCCTTTCATACCAAACTGAAATACGAGAATAATCAATGTTGCCGTAGCTCTTTACATGGATAACAAAATTCGTTTTCAAACTCAAGAGGTCATATACTTACAAGTACATGCTTAATTTGTTATATGGTAGACGGCAGATCGTAGACAATAATATATATATATATATATATATAGAGAGAGAGAGAGAGAGAGAGAGAGAGAGAGAGAGAGAGAGAGAGAGAGAGAGAGAGAGGTGGTGGCAGCAGCGTTTGTCGAGCACGAACGTCATAAATCGAGGCCCATCAGAGAGAGAGAGAGAGAGTTTGATTTTTATGAACTATTGGACTTGCATATTTCAATTTGGGTTTTCTAAATTTAGAAAATTGACACGACTAATCTCGTCTACTTGTTGAATCGAAAAATAAGAGGGACAAAAATTACCGCCTTTGATAATTTTGAAATTTTAGAATAGATGCGAGTTGTGCACTCAATTTTTATTGGTATAGATGCAATAGATCGCATCTATATTTTACGATGCTTAGAAACAGACGCGACTTGTCGCATATGAGTATTTTTTAAAATAAATAGACATAATCAGTGACATTTATAAAAGTAAAGTTAAAATATGGTGCAAATTTCTCCGCGAATCACTTCTGAAAATATTTGAATCAATCGCGTTTCCAACTTTTTGTGCAGGGGTAATTTCATTGTTTCGGCTATAATTCTGTTCAAGGATAATTATTAAGCTATTTTATATAGTTTTCTCTCAAATTAATTTTTTTAATAAATCAAAATACAATATTCTAAATTATTCGAACTATCTATTCGGGTACAAAAAAATGTTAAAAATCATCACTTGTGACTCGAACCACCCTATTCAGATGACTAATTTGAATTTAGTTTCTTCGGAATCTCCGGATAATTTTATTCATTGAGTTTTCCAAGCAGAACAGAAGAAGAAACCACAAAATAAATTAAAATAGAGTAACGATCTATAATAGTTGAAATTATGCGCAATGGAAGCCGGAGGGAACGTCCTTTCCGCAGCGGTTGAAGAGCATCGCGAGTGCGACGCCGCGGTCGAGAAAGGCGGCGCCCAACACATTGGATTTGAGGGCCTTGCAGAGACACTTGGCGCCTTCGACACTCCCGACGCCTTCCAAGGCAGCGCAGCAACCTTCTGACTTGTGCCGCTTCCCAATCACTAGACCCACCAAATCCACGAGAACCTCCGTACATGCACCAAACTTCACTGCGTCTCTCTCGCACGTGTGGCTGCGAGCGCTCACCGTGCTCATCAACAATACGTTGACCAGCAGGATTAGGGCAATGGATAGTTGAGCCTTTGAACGTGCCATTGTTATATATTTTGATTTCAATATAAATTTGATTACTTTGCTTTGTGTCCATCCACTGTATTTTTATAGTGGAAGATTATAGGGGGAAGAGGTTGTTTTAGGTTTTGTGTGTGACCAACTATTTATAGAGGATATTATTATCCTTTTATGTTAATTTTAATAATAATAATGATAATTGTTTTACGGACAAGCTGGCAAAAACAACTTGGTCGGTAACAATGATTGGTAATAGCATAATTCATGCCACTTATTAAATTCCTTCGAATGCTGAAATAATTTGTTATAAGGTGGAATATAGATTTTAATATTTGACTCGTTTGTACCAAACTCAAATGCGACGAATTAAAACGATATTGTCGGGGGGTTCTTGACTTAGCTAAACGAATTTTCAAACATTCTAATTAATAAGTTCAAAAATGCATACAAATAATAGCAAGAGTTTATAATTATAGGGTGAATCGTTTGATACAATAGATATTCCATCAACCATATCGTAAAAATCTCATTTCATTGCTTACTTAACTAATCTCGATTATACTTACTGGTGCTACTTCTCCAAATCAGGACGAGGTCGGAGCTATTGGGCGAAAGAAACTCACAATGAGCTATCTCAATTTAGAGACACATCGGAGATATATAACGCAATGAGATAAAATCCTCGAGTGCAAAGATACAAGAGGTAGCGAAATGAGAATGTGAGATAATTGAATATGATAAGCCCATATGAAGTTCCTAAATTTTATTTCGTCAACAAGTGGCTACCAAATTTAAGTTACTAGCCCTCTGATTTATATTTAAAAATAATTATCACTCCATTTGTGAGAATTTTTCATTTAATAATATGCACCAAAAATAAAAATATAACCATTACGTAACAGATTAAACCATATGAAATGTTAATATTGTTATTTAACCAACGTTTCAAATTTGTTTTATTTATAGTCATTGTATTTGACGTGTCAAAGTTAATTTCTGTAATATTTTAAATTTTTGAATATCAAATTTTTTTGTTAATGAGTATCTTGCAAAATTAATAAAGCATTAGATTTTTATCACAATTTAAGTTTGCACGTGTCTCATTTCATCTTCTTACCTGGAATGTTAGACATTGTTATTTAATAAACTCAAGCCAATCCTGGAATACTTGAGTAGATACCATAGACAAGATGATCATAAGTAGAGACCATAGACCAGATAATCACACAATCCAAAAAAAGAAAAAAAAAAGAAAGAAGAATTGGAAGTCTGAAATGAAACATATGTGTCTATTCATGCTTCCTCAAGGTGAATAAGCTCTTCAAGTCGTGGAAGAAAGCCTTTAGAAACTCGACCATTTGAAGAACCTTAACCGGACAAACCAAAGTGTAAAGGCCCTGGAAATATGCAGAGAAAGGCTTCTTTGGAACAGGTACGCACTTGAAGAGCAATGCGATTGGCAAAGACAGAGACGCAAGGCCTGTGCATACACCCCACATCCACCAATCCAGCTTCTCCGTGCCCGCGAACTTGTTTAGGAACTCGACCATTATAACCTGAAGAACCAAAGTGAAGGCAACGATAACAACAAAGAGCTTGTTCCTCTCGATCCCCTTTAGCACGTTCCTCTTCTCCTGCTTCCTCGCGTTGAACTCGTTGAACACCTGGCACAGAACGAAGGTGTTGAAGATCATCGTGTCTATTACCTCGTCGTTGACCCCAAAGATTGACTCCCCTCGGAACAGAAGAACAAGCAGGACAAATGTTTGATAAAAATCCTGAACGAGAAGGTTCCTCCACATGACGTTGGTGATCAGCGGTTCAGTCCGACCAACCGGCGGGCTGCCCATGAGCTCTTTGGCGGGCTTCTCTGTGGCCAGAGCCAAAGCTCCGAGTGTGTCCATGATTAGGTCCATCCACACGATCTGCACTACTGAGAGGGGTATTCCTCCGTCGGAAACCGATGCGACGAAGTTGATCAGAAGTCCTGCCACGTTGACGGTGAGCTGGAACTGCATGAACTTCTGTATGTTGTTGTAAACGCACCTACCCCACCAGAGAATCGTGGCCACCGAAGCGAAGCTGTCTCCGAGGATGATGATATCGGAGCTCTCCTTCGCCTCCTTCGTTCCCTGCAAACCCATGCAGAGACCCACGTCGGCTTCTTTCAGCGCCGGAGCATCATTGGTTCCGTCTCCGACGACGACGGCGACCACGTGTCCCTTCTGCTTCAAACACTGAACCATGAGAAGCTTATCGGACGGGGAAGATCGTGCCATAACTTTAATGCTATTGACTCTGCTCAACCGCTCCTCCGATGATAGCGACCGGAACTCTGCTCCCTCGATCACCTCTCCACCGGAGTTTTCGTCCAAAATCCCACACTCGGCGGCAATGGCTTTCGCGGTGAAGATGTTATCGCCTGTGATCATCTTCACCTTCACGCCTGCCGTTTGGCACTTCTCGACGGCATTCCTCGTCTCCGGCCTGCACGGATCCTCAATCCCGACCAAGCCTAGCAAAATCAGGTCGTTATCTTCCATCTTGCTACCACTCAGCCCGTCTGAGGATTTTTTTGTGGCAAATGCAATGCATCGGAGACTCTCCGTGCCCATTTGTTCGATGACCGCCTCGATGTCAGTTCTAGTTGAGCTAACGTCGAGCTCTTTAACCATCCCGGTCCCGTCGTAGTACTTGGAGCACATTGCGAGGACGATCTCCGGCGCGCCTTTCCAGTGGCTCCATCGTGTCCCGTCGGAACTCCTTTCCACCAACGCTCCACTCCGCTTCTTCTTAGAGCTGAAAGTGGAGATGGCCACTGCGCTGCGTCCCATCCGTAACTCGCCCACCTCAGCACCGACCTTCTCATCCCACCATGTGAGCATTGCCTTTTCCATCGGATTACATCCATATTCAAACCCCGGCACCGCCGCCTTACTCATGTTCATCACCACAGCTTCTCCCCAGAGTTCCGTGATCGGGCTTGGCATGGAAGATGAGGACATGTTGTCGGTGCCCATCCAAAACTTGGTGACCTTCATGTTGTTCGTGGTGAGGATCCCGGTCTTGTCTGTACATATCACAGTGGCGGAGCCCATAGTTCGGCAGGCAGAGAGCTTTCCTACCATGACTTCGTCGAACATCATCCTCTTCTTGGAGTAGGCGAGGCTGAGGTTGACAGCGAAAGGGAGTCCCTCAGGGTTCGCCACCACCATCGCCGTCAGGATTATCTCCACCACCTCGTTGATTATAGCGCTCGCGCCGGTCCGTTTAACTAAGAGGACAACCAGCGCGACGACCATCAATGCGAGTCCAATTATTCCGATTCCTATTGTCAGGTTGGCGAGCTGGGTATGGAGCAGGTTCTCCTTGTCGTCAGAGTCTTCGGTGATCTCGCTCATCTTCTCGCCCCACTTTGTCTTCAGTCCAACAGAGGTGACCACCATTTTCCCGTTGCCGTTGGTGACTTTGGTCCCGCTGAGCAAGAATGGGTTTTGACTTTTGTTGATCTCCACGTGATCAACAGACGACGAGCCTACCAGAACTACTCTATCTCCTCGAACTTGGTCTCCGGATTCTTGGAAAACCATGTCACCCCCTTCCACGCTCGACTCGTCCACGGCAAGAGATTGGCCTTCTAGAAGTAGTCTTTCTACTGGAACTTGGTCGCCAGATTCCTGGAAGTCCACGTCGCCTTCTTCTGTGTTTGATTCGTCAACTTCAAGACACTGACCTTCCAGAAGTAGTCCGTCAGCTGGAACCTGGTCACCGAATTCCAGGAAAACCACGTCGCCACCAACGATGTCAAAGATCGAGATTTCTTGCCGGCGATCATCACGGATGACGTTAATTTTTATGTCCTTGCTGACTTTCCATCGCTTCTCATATTGTCGGCTTTGGCTGTTGCAAAATATATGTATATATATATATATATATATATATATATATATATATATATATAAAAGGAAGAAAAATAAACCGATCAATACCATGTAAAATAATATAATTGAACTTAACTAAATGGAGCCGGGACTAATATCAAGTGAGTGAACCAAGGTTTGAAACTCCAGTGTCCATGAGTTTTTGATAATCTACAACATTGTGATGCGCTATTAAAAAGTTATTGTGATGCTCGATAAAAGAGCTGACAAAAAAAAATATGCAGAAGGAAAATATTTTTTTTTTACATTTCAACACAATTTTAAAGGTATTGGGTGACATTTAATACAAACTATATAAAACTATATATTATGTGTTGGAAAAGAATTTAGGTGTTTATGGAAAGTATTTGTAAATATTAGAGGCTTGGTTATAAACTAGAGAGGTAATCTTTTTATTTGGATTAGCATAGCTTCATCTTGCTCCTTGAAGCCTTTTTCGGTAATACCCCACACATCTTGGGCACCTAATAATGCACTAATCTTGATGTTTCAATTGCCGTAGTCGGGATTTAGAAAGGTAAATCTTCATTCGCCATTTATTTTAAAATCTTGTGGCTCTGATACCACTCTGGACATATTCAGCAAATTCTAGATAACATGATAGTAAGTTCAAAAACAAAAGCCCAAACTAAAAATTAGAAATAGTTAAGCCTAAATACAACCAACAATGTCATTGTCAACTACAGAAGCGGAGTATAGAGCAGCTGTTGCAACAGCTCAGGAAAGTATGTGGTTTGTACTCTTAATGGAGGATTTGTACCAGAAAATTGACTATGCGGTGTCACTTCACTGCGACAACCAATCTGCGGTTTGCCTGGCAGAAAATCCGGTGTTTCATGCTATAACAAAGCGTGTGGAGGTGCACTATCATTTTATCTGAGAGAAAGTTTTGAAGGAGGAAATCAAGATGCGGCAGATCAAGACGGATGACCAAGTAGCAGACTTGTTCACAAAAGGGCTAAGTACTAGCAAGTGTGAGGGCTTTTGCAGTCAGCTCAACATGGTGCGACGAATGGGGGCTAATACTGAGGGGGAGTGTTAAAAGATCAACACTAGCCCAATGGAATTTTCTAAAGCCCAACAATTGTGCAAGCTCATTTATACAAGGAGTCTAATTAAAAGCCCACTTGGAGTAAAAGTCAACTAACTAGAAACTTTTTAGTAATGTGTAGAAGTGTTTAGAATGTCTACAAGTATGTACAAAATCTAGATATTTTTAGAATCTCCTAGAAAGTGAGAAAATGTGTGGTTGATATTGTTTCACCACCACTATAAATACCCCTCACCATTACCATGTTTTTCATCTAAGAAAATTAAAGTGTAGTAGTCTCTAAAAATGTGTCTTCAAAAGAGTCCTAGAGTGATTTTGTAGTGTGAGTTCTGAACACTTTCTCTTGTAATCTCTTCTTGAGTGGTCTTAATAAAAAGAATGTGTTTTTCCTACAAAAGAGTTATGTTCAACAAGTGCTTCGTTGTCTCCCTCAACAACGAAGCAAGAACTTCGCCAACTACAAACCCAAAAACACCGCAACATTTCAGCTTTCTGAGGAGAGTTAGATGTCACACGGCTACACCACATCCAAAGCTCGGTTCCTTCATTTACTTTGATAAATCCATATCATAACAATAGCAATACCATCTTTGGACAAGGCATCAACGTTGACTTTGATAAATACCTCCACTGGCTACTCCCAAGTCCGAGTAGTAATAATTGTTTTCTTCGTACCCTGATTCCCGAAACAAAGTGGTTCTTTAGCTTCCCTCACCATGAAACCGCTCTTCCTCATCATGACATGGGCCTGAATACCTTTACCTTTGAAGATCCATTGGTTTTGCTAAAACCATAACTCTTCCAAGATCGTAACTGTAATCATAATGAATCATATTTGCTCATTATATATAACATTCTAGTTGTGATTGATACTAAAAAACTATCCAGCATCTCCCACCCATCGCACTCAATGTCCAAGTCAAGCGACGAGCCAAAGAAGACTCCGAACTAGGTATGCTTAGTCAAATCACAACAAAAGAAAATTAAGGAACGACCTCTAACCTACAACAAGAATACATTACTACAAATACTATTTTCCGGTGCGGAAGACATTCGGGTGCGACTTTTCGCACCCAAAATTCGCACCAAATGAGTCTTTCAGGTGCGACTTGTCGCACCCAAAACTGAAACAAGCATATAAAAATTTTCGTTGATTTTTTAAACTTTGGGTGCGACTTTTCGCACCCAAAAGTCCGTCAAACCCAATGCTTCATCAAAACTATTAGGTGCGACTTAGTCGCACCTATAGTCTTAAAACATTTGAGCAGTCAACTTTCCCCCTCTTTTTTGTGAAATACTATTAGGTGCGACTTTTCGCACCCAAAAGTCCGTCAAACTCAATTCTTCATCAAAACTATTAGGTGCGACTTAGTCGCACCTATAGTCTTAAAACATTTGAGCGGTCAACTTTCCCCTTCTTTTTTGTGAAATACTATTAGGTGCGACTTTTCACACCCAAAAGTACTATTAGGTGCAACTTTCCGCACCCAAAAGTACTATTCGGTGCGACTTTTCGCACCCAATGTCTTAAATTTATTGCGGTCAAATTTTCCCCCTCTTTTTTTTTTAAATACTATTAGGTGCGACTTTGTCGCAACCAAAGGTACTGACACGGATCATTGGGTGCGAAAAGTCGCACCCAAATTCTAGGTCATGATATAAAACAAATCAACCCGAGCCTCTCCCTCTCTCTGAGTTCTCTCTTTTCCCATCTTCTTCTTCTCTTGTCCATGCGCGAGCTGTGACCCCGAAGAAGCAAGGAGGCCGCGAGTTGGAGCGGTGTCACCGAGCTGAGCCCCCACCGCCGCCGCCGGACCTCAGGTGAGTTTCCTCTTCTTCTCTCTTTTTCTCTCTGTCCGACTCTCTCTCTAACTTTGTCTCCCTCTATTTCTTGTTGTAGGTCTATAGACCTGGTTCACCTCTCGCACCCCTGTCGTCGGCTCCGATCCGACCACCGAGCACCGGCCGAGAAGAAATCGCCGACCCCTCATCCACACGACCCAACCAACCACCGAGACTCACCACTGGACGCGCGCGCGGACCGAGAAGGAATGGGCCGAGAAGAAATGTGTTTTTTTTGTGTGTCTTTGTGTATGTGTGTGTATGGTAATTGAGTGTGTGTGTGTGTGTGTATCCCTGGTTCGGAAGCTGTGGAGCCGGTCGCAAGAGGAGCGGCGAGGAGCGGCGACGGAGATCCGGTCCCTCTCGAAGAGAAGCACCTAAATGTCGCCATTTTTTGTGACTTTTTAGGTGCGACTTTAGGTGCGGAAAGTCGCACCTAAATGTCGCACCCGAAAGTCAAGACTTTTGGGTGCGACTTTTTGCACCCAAGACTTTTAGGTGCGGACTTTTGGGTGCGGAAAAGTCGCACCTAATGATATCTTTGGGTGCGAAAGGGGTGAATAGGAGGAGTGACCGTGCCTTTTTGTGCAGACTGCCTACGTACCCGTGTGTGGGATCAGGTCAGAACGTTGTTCAAGGCGTATGTAATGCAGTATGAGGCGCGGTCACTAGAGGGCGTTCTCGACGAAGGAGACGGAGCGTGGATGAGTCCTCGGCAACGTCTCAGAACTCCGTGGGACGCGTAGGACGCGTATGCGATTTTCTGTTGAAAATCGCAGACGCGTCTAGTGTGCTAGACGCGTAGGGGATTTTCAGTGGAAAACCCTGGGAGCGCTCTTGGGCATTGAACTCGGCGTTCGATCAGAGGGAGCGACGTTCGGGAGTCCCCGAGAGTGCTTCGAAACCTCTGAGAGCGAGAAAACTTGTAGAAAGCGCTTCAGGCCAAAGATGGCATCCAGAGAAGCCAAGAGAAGAGCGAGTATTCAAGAGAATGAATGGGAATGAATAGGATGGCTTCCCACTCAATGAGAGGCTCGAAAGGAGGTGCGGCGTGGGGTGCGCGGCGCGTAGAAGCCCATGCGCGGCGTGCAGGAGACTTTGTAAGGCGCGCACGTGGCGTGCTTTCCAGACGGCGCGTGCGCTGGTTCAGGGGTGCGCGGCGTGCAGCTCTTATGGCGCGGCGCACAGACCCCTGGCGCGGCGCGTGCCCTTCCTTGGTGGCGTGTAGGTTCCTTCGTGCGCGTCTTTTTTTAGGGTGCGTGCGCGTGCCCTTTTTTGAGGGGGCATATGGCTCAACTTGTCGACCGTTTATGGGCCTTGGAGGCCCTCGATGACCCGGCCCGTTCGGCCTTCGGGACTCGGGATTACACGCAAGCCGCGTGAAACATAAGGTATCATGGTCAACACGAGGATCCGGCAATTGACTCGTGGACACACGACTCTACTCAAGGAGTTATCTCGACTCGAGGGGTATAAATCGACTCGAGGAGCAAGGCTCGATTCGAGGAGAATGACTCGACTCGATGAGCCGAAAGTTGGCACGAGGACGTGCCAGTCGACTCGTGCCAGAAGGCTTTGCCGCCCTTCAGGACCTCCGGCCTGACCATCGGCCCTTTAAACGGCGTGTCTTCTCGACTTTCCTAGTCTTCCGAAAACGACCGACAACATTAGCCCCCCCAAGTTCGTCACCCAGGAGTCTCCTGGCGATGAACTTTTAGTCATTTTAGCCGGGTGTTTGAGGAAGCTTTATTTTCAAAGTCCTCACCGTCGCGAGGATACACACATTTTTTTTGGCGCGCGGGGGTAACGCGTTTGACAGGTTTTTCCCTTTTTTTTCAGTTGTGGAAGTAGGATTTGGACTCTTACCCCCCCCCCCAAAAAGAGTCTATAAATAGAGGCACCACTTTCCTAGTTTTTCCACTTTCTTTTCTCTCTCTCTCTACACTTTTGCATGATGGATATTCCCTTACCTTACCCTTCTCAACTGAGGATCCTGAGATAGATTTCTCTTTCTTGCTTCAGGACTCTGAGCATGCAGAGAATGACCTCTTCTCGGGCTTAGGGGAGGTTCCTTTGTACGTGGAGGAGGATCCAAGTGGAATGGAGCAGTGGCTCGAAGAAGGAGAGGTGGGTGCGACTGCGCCCGTACCTCAGCCTCGAGAGGGAGTGGAAGAGCACACACCGATTGGGCGTGGCGCGGACGAGGATGCTGGTCGGTATGCGTTTGGGGGCGCTGCGTCTCGCCTCGTGATCAACTTAGTTGGCGAGGGGGCGCGCGACGTGCCCTAGTCTAATGTGCCAGAGTCCGACTTGGACGTTCAAGGCGCGTCGGGAAAAGTTGCCAGCGTGGCCGCGCCGGCCCTGTTAGAGTCGGTTCTCGACGAGATTGACTGCGTGGATGACTTCGGGCCGGAGTAAGATAATCCCGGAGGTGATTCGGAGACGCGTCCGGGAGCCAAGGGTCCTACAGTGGAACGTCCTGGGGGGCCAACGGTGATTGCCTCGGCCGTTGAGGATGAAGGCTCTTCCCCGGGATTGAGAGGTGCCAGGTCCGAGGTCTCAGACGCGGAATCGGTATTATCGGCGCGGTCTCTCGCTAGGAAGGAGTGGTATCCCGTGGAAGGCTTTGCTACTCCCGAGGGCTACGATTGTTCGGGGATCGATGCTTCGAGCTCGCTCATCTACCGAGCATTCGTTGGTCTCAGGGAGGCATACGCCATTCTGACGTCTGTGGCGCTTCTTCGTCCCTTGCCGGACGATCGCCCTTTCTATCCACGTCATGGGTTTGACGCAGTTTCAATAGCGAGTCTTCATTGCGGGTTACGATTGTCGTTCCAGCCCATTGTCCAGCAGATCATCACGCGATTGGGGGTGCATGCCAGTCAGATGAGCCCGGTGTTTTATCGCATGGTGGCGATGTGTCACATGGAGTGGCATTGCCAGACCAAGCGGGCGATGATCATGGGCGATTTTCGTAATCTTGTCGCGGCCTTCCCAGCGCCAGGACAACCTAACTTCTTCATGGCATGCGATCGCCGGAACACCAAGCTGATCACGGATTCGGAGAAGCATAACAGGATAGCGTGGGTGTGGGTCTCAGTCGAGGCCTTTGGAGATGCACCACTCCGGTTCGGTCCTCTGACTGACTTCTTTGCTGATGCGGGGGCCGACGACCTCGAATTCGTGAAGGAGATCCGAGGAATGTCGGAGGCTCGGAAAGCTGGGGAGCGATTGCGCTCCCCCAAGATGATGGCGTTCACTAGGTGGTTTCCGCCTTTCCCTCTTGACCGTGAAGATGTTAAATGGGCGGAAGAAGCCCATAGTGCCGTGTCGTCTCCCTTGAGCAGCGGCCTTCCAGGTACTTTGACGTTTGTTCTTTTTCAGTTTCAGTATCTTTTTAGTCAGAGTTCTGATCTTTGTTGTTTTTGTAGCTTCCTCAGCTAGGGCGAGGGCTCGCGCGCGTTTGGCGAGATCTTCCCGAGACTCGAAGTCACTAGCCGCAATTCGTTCTCGGATCGCGGCACGGATGGGCAGGGAGAAGTCTGACGCCGATCATTTGGAAAAGAGCGGTCCCCGTGCTTCTTTAAAGCGATCTTCTTCCTTGGCTCTTCCGGACACGTCTTCGAATTCGAAGCGCGCGAACTCGATGATCGAGACGGAGGCTGTGGAAGTTAGAGGGGAATGTTCCTAGGGGCTCGCGCAGTCCCCGTTGAAGATGTGGAAGGGCATTGTGGCAAGCAGCAATGTAGAGTTCTTCCGCAATGGCGTCTCTGACACACAGAGAGTAAGTTTCCCTCTACTTATCCTTTCGCTTTGTTTCGCTAGAATCTTATTTTTGCTGACTTGCTCTTTCAACCTCCTCAGGTGCTTGCGCGTGCGACCCGAGACGAGAAGATTCTACACGACCTTATTCGGCGTATGGGACTCGCCCATGAGGAGCTTGCTCAAGCGAAGTCTCAGCTAGCTCGGGCCGAGCGAGGCCCTTAGGCGGAGTTTACGAGTCTTTGCGAACAGCTCCAAGAGACCCATGTGGAGTTGGGAGTCGCCCGAGGCAAATATGATCGCGCTAAGTCAGCAGTGACGAAGATGGCTGGAGAATTGACGATGGAGCGTCAAGCTCTTGAAGTGGCGACTCGATCGATGGAAGTTTTCCGGAGCGAGGTGCGGGACCTTCGACACCAGTTAGAGACGTGTACAGAAGAAGCGAGCATTCTTCAAAGTCAACTCTCGTCGAGCGAGGCCGCCAGTGCCGGGCGGAGCGCGAGCGTGACTCTTTGGCAGAGGAAGTAGCTCGGCTCACCACGGAAAAGGCAGCGGCGCAACAGCTCACGTCTGACTTGCTAGACGACTTCGATGTCGGGATCGAGGAGGCAAGGCATGCTGCGGCGGTGGAGTGTCGGGAAGCTACCTCTACCGAGAACGTCTCTCGAGGGATAACCTTCCACTTCTTCGACTCTCTGATCCCACCGCTCGACGGGGTTGAGCCTCTTGGTGACGAGCTTACTGGTTGATAATATTTTCTTTTCTTTTTCGCGCAAGTGTTTAGCGCATTGCTTTCTCTAGGAATTCCCTTCCAGCGCACCTGTTTTAGTGCTTGCTTTCTAGGATTTTTGGGGCGGTTGCCATCTTTTTATGGAACATGATTTTCTTTTATGAACACGTCTGCTCATTATGGTCTTGCATTCTTACCCTGATTAGCTATGGCATGTTTCAGTAGATACGCGTCTTTCGCCAGTGGTTTTGGCAAGTCTTCTGCCTTAGCAGGATTTAGCCTTAGATATGCTAACCATTGTATGGTTTGCGTCCCTGTAGGCGTTTTTAGTGTGCCGTGTAGGGGTCTTTGTCGTGCCATGTAGGCGTCTTTATCATGCCATGTAGGCGTCTTTGTCACGCCATGTAGGCGTCTTACGTGTGTCATGTAGGCGTCTTACGTACGCCATGTAGGCGTCTTACGTGCGCCATGTAGGTGTCTTAAGTGCGCATGTAGGCGTCTTAGGTGAGTTGCGAGGGACGACTTGGTTGCGCCATGTAGGCGTGTTACGTGCGCCATGTAGGCGTCTTAAGTGCGTCGCGAGGGACGACTTGGTGGTGCCATGTAGGCGTCTTACGTGCACCATGTAGGCGTCTTAGGTATGCCATGTAGGCGTCTTAGGTGTGTCGTGAGGGACGACTCGGTTGCGCCATGTAGGCGTCTTAGGTGCGTCGTGAGGGACAACTCAGTCGCCATGTAGGCGTCTTATGTGCGCCATGTAGGCGTCTTAGGTGCGTCACGAGAGACGACTTAGTTGCGCCATGTAGGCGTCTTACGTGTGCCATGTAGACGTCTTAGGTGCTTCGCGAGGGACGACTAGGTTGCGCCATGTAGGCGTCTTTCGTATACCATATAGGTGTCTTAAGTGCGCTGTGTAGGCGTCTTAGGTGCGTCGCGAGGGACGACTTGGTTGCGCCATGTAGGCGTCTTACGTGCGCCGTGTAGGCGTCTTAAGTGCGTCGCGAGGGACGACTTGGTTACGCCATGTAGGCGTCTTACGTGTGCCATGTAGGCGTCTTAGGTATGCCATGTAGGCGTCTTAGGTGCGTCGCGAGGGACGACTTGGTTGCGCCATGTAGGCGTCTTACGTGCGTCGCGAGGGATGACTTGGTTGTGCCATGTAGGTGTCTTACGTGCGCCAGTTAGGCGTCTTACGTGTGCCATGTAGGCATCTTAGTTGCGTCGCGAGGGACGACTTGATTGCGCCATGTAGGCGTCTTACGTGCGCCATGTACGCGTCTTAGTGTCCTTGTTCCCGTTTGTGTTCGGGTTGAGACTTAAGTTTTTTTTTTGGTGGAGCGTGTTTTCTTGAGGATTTCCTTACTGTTGCTAGCCCGAAAGTTTTTTGGGTCACAAGTTTTACTTTTGATAACCGGAAAACCTTAATAAAGCGGATTTTGAAAAAGAAACCTCGAACTTTATTATGATTGCGAAAAATTAAAAATCCTAAAACATTGGCTCGCATGCCGTATTGAATATGGGAAATTAAAGATATAAAATGGGGGAAGTGCTAGCTATTGGTAGTACTGCCTCAAGTGTTTTGCATTCCACGGGTGACGGATCGGGGTCCCGTCCGTGTGTTCGATGTAGTAGGTCCCGTCATGTATGACTTTACGGACTCTGTAGGGTCCTTCCCAATTTGGGCCAAGGACGCCGACGCCTTGCACTTGGGTATTCTGAAACACTCGCCTGAGTACCGGGCTTCCGACGGCAAAGGTTCGCCTTTTGATCTTGGAGTTGTAGTATTTTTCGACTTTGTGCTTTTGTGCAGCGAGGCGGTTAAGCGCTTCTAACCTCTTTTTGTCGATTAAATCTAACTCTAGGCGCATGGCCTCATCGTTGTTTTCTTCGTTGAAAGTCTCAACTCGGAACGTGGGGATCTCGGTTTCGACTGGCACTACGGCTTCGATCCCGTATGCGAGGGAGAATGAAGTCTCCCCGGTGGCATTCCGTGCGATCGTCCGGTGAGCCCACAGGACGAATGGTTGCTCTTCGGCTCAGGCGCCTTTCTTATCTTCGAGTTTCTTTTTAAGATTGCTCTTAATATTCTTGTTGACTGCTTCGACCTGGTCGTTGGCCTACGGATGTCGTGGCGAGGAGACTGTCTTACTGATATTTAGTTGATCGAAGATATCTCTTACTCGCGCGTTGTCTAATTGTGTGCCATTGTCGGTCACAATCGAGACAGGGATGCCATGCCTGCATATGATGCTTTTCCAGATGAAGTTCGTCGTATTTGCTTGTAGAAGGAATATGACCTCGGACAATTACAAGACTTTTCCCACTTCCAGGATGTCTGGTAAAATACCCGAAGCTCCATCTATATCCAATACCGGCACCAATCGCTGATTCGCAGAGAAGATACGATAGTTCATGAAGAATAGTTGGTAATGTGTGAAGTTGCGGTGATTCTGGCGAGCGGCTCGGCTTCTACCCACTTGGTGAAGTAGTCTATGGCGATTTTTGCGTACTCGTATTGTCTTGGGGCTCTAGGGAGTTTGCGAATGATGTCAACGCCTCATTTAGCAAAGGGTCGTGAGACAACGATGCTGCTCAGTGGGGTCGACGGCAGTGTTGAGATTTCGGAGAAGCGTTGGCACTTGTCGCAGCGCCTCGCCCATTCACAGGCATCTTTTTTCACGGTAGGCCAAAAATAGCCTTGTTTAAGCGCTTTGAGGGCGAGGGAGATTCCACATATGCCCTCGTGTATTTCGCGGAGGACCTTGGTCGACTCGACGTTATTGAGGCATCGGAGCAGCGGTGTTGAGTAACCGCGCTTGTAGAGTATGTCATCTCGAAGCGTGTACTTGGATGCTAGGACCCTCAATTTATCTGCTTCCTTGCGGTCTTTGCGAAGTTCTCCTCTTCGCAGAAATTTGATAATTGGGTTCATCCAAGTTGACTGAGGCATATCTTCTATAGTCCCGACTTCATCCCGGGAGACGGATGGCCATGGAAGAAACTCGATAGGGATGGTTCCCAATCCATCTTCGTCAATGCCGGATCCGAGGCGAGAAAGTACGTCAGCCTCTGAATTTTGTTCTCTCGGGATTTGGAGAATCTCGATCCAAGAGAAGGCATCGAGTTTGGAGTTTATCTTTGCTAGGTAGGCAACCATATTAGGCTCTTTGGCGGTGTAATCACCTTTAACTTGGTTTACGATCAACTGCGAGTCGCAGTGTATCCACAGGTTCTTTGCGCCAAGCTTTTGGCTAGCTCTATCCCAACAATGAAGGCCTCATATTCGGCCTCATTATTGGAGGCTTGGAATCCATAGTGGAGGGCGTATCGTAACTTTTCCCCATCGGGGTTAGTCAAAATGATTCCGGCGCCAGCCCCCCGAGTATTAGATGCTCCATCTACGTGTAACTCCCAGATGGGACCCATTGGGTCGACCTTTCTCTTCCGCGTCATTGCGTTATTGGTTAAGTCATTTTTCACTCTTCTCATATCAGGAGTGTAGGATAATTTTGCCACAAAGTCGGCTAAGGCCTGACCCTTTATAGTCGCTCTTGGGTGGAACTTAATCCTGTACTCGCTCAATTCTTGGGACCAGTTCGCCATGCGAGTCGATGTTCCCTTTTGAAGAGCTTTACCGATCGGGTGCTCAGTTCGCACTGCGATAGGGTGAGCTTGGAAATACGGACGCAGCTTTTTTAGCTGCCGTCACAAGAGCTAGAGAAAGTTTCTCTATCTCGGTGTAGCGCGTCTCCGTATCAAGTAAGGCTTTGCTCACATAGTAGATTGGCCATTGGACCTTATCTTATTCGTGGACAAGAATGGCGCTTACGACTCTTTCAGAGACGGCGAGGTATACATATAACACCTCGCCCTCTTTTGGTTTGAAGAGAAACGGTGGGAACCCGAAGTAAGCCTTCATCTCTTGAAAGGCTTTTTTGCAGTCATTAGTCCACTCAAAGCCGTCCGCCTTCTTTAGAGCTTTGAAAAACAGTTGACACTTGTCGGTTGCTTTCGACACAAAGCGCGTCAGAGCAGCAATCCGACCGGTCAAGCTTTGCACCTCTTTAATTCGTCTTGGGGACTTCATTTCAAGGAGTGCCTTGATCTTTTCGGGATTCGTCTCTATCCCTCGTCGGCTAACAATGTATCCTAAGAATTTCCCGGATTCAACCCCGAACATGCACTTGTTGGGGTTTGAGTTTCATTTTGTTAAGATCTTTGTAATCTATGCAAATACGCCACTTTCCATTAGGTTTTTTCACCATCACCACGTTGGTGACCCACTTGGGGTACTTAGCTTCTCGGATGAAGTTCAAGGTGAGAAGTTTCTCGACCTCTTCATTTATGGCCAGGTATCGTTCTGGATTGAACGTTCGTCTAGCCTGCACTTTTTCGGTGACCTTTGGGTCGTCGTTCAATCGGTGCACTATTATTTCAGGATCAATTCCGGGCATATCCGCATGAGTCCATGCGAATAAATCCTTGAACTCTCAGAGGAAGGCGGTGAGTTGAGTCTTGGTGGCGAGTGGAAGTCGGATGCCGAACTTTACAACCTGGTCAGGTTTAGATTCGTCTAGCACGACTGGCGTGAGATCGTCGGAGGTTTCCACTTTAAGTCTCTCAACTTCGTCCCGAGGGTCGAGTTCTCCGAATTTCCTCGCGTCCCTTAGGTCGCATGGACAATCGTCTTCCAGTTGGAAGATCGTGTTAACCATTTTTCCGGCGGATTTGCCATCGACTCCTTGCACGTAGCATATTCTGGCCTGGGATTGATCTCCAGCCATGATGCCAATTCCTTCTTCAGTGAGGAATTTCACCAGTAGGTGATACGTGAAAGTTATAGCCCTCAGTCGGTTCAGCGTGGGTCGCCCAATGATGACATTATAGGGTGACTCCTGATCGACCACTAGGAATGGGACCATGTGAACGACTTCAATACCTCCGGGAGTCCCGAAGGTGACCGGCAGATCAATGATGCCTTCGGTCATGACTCTCTCCCCCGTGAACCCAAATAAAGGGCCTTTGGGACAGAGTTGGGCGTAGCCCCCCGAGCTTCATGCGCTCCAGGGTGGTCTTGAAGATTATATCGGCAGCACTGTCGTTGTCCACGAGAACCCTTTTCACCAGGTTATTAGCCACTAGGGCTTTGAGCACTATTGCGTCATTGTGCGGATGCACAACTCGCTTGGCCTCTTCGTTGGTGAAGTGCATCATCTCGTGAGGCACGGACGGAGGTTCCTTGTAAGTAAGATTGACATGCATAGCAGCGTCTTCTTGAGCCACGACCCTTACGAATTTCTTCCATTGTCGGGCTGAATCTCCATCTTGTGGACCTCCCAGTATGGTGGTCACAATGTGGATTTACGGATTGGCGTCGGCAGTAGCTGCGGCTCGGTCGGCAGAAGCGGATGTTCCTCCTCCTTTGCCAGACTGTGGTCTGCCTGTGGTGGGGCCCGCAGTGCTGATCATGCGCAACACGTACTTTTTCAGCTCACCCGGTTGGATCAGAGCCTCGATTTGCCTTTTAAGATTGTAGCATTCGGAGGTTAGGTGGCCGTATTCTTGATGGAACTCGCAATATATAGATGGATCGCGAGTTGCGGGATCTTTTTTCATTGGATCCGGGGGAGTGAACTTGTCACGTGCCAAAGCCAAGATCCGATCCGGTGTCGTGTTCAGTGGCGTGAACGACGAATACCCTTTAAAGTCTTCCGCAAGTCGCGGCTTTTGGGGTACGTGGGGTTGGCTATTAGAAGCCTGACTCCCTTTATTTCGTCTTTTATGGGAGTCGCCTTGCTCGTGGCCAGGTTCGTCTCGACAACGAGAGTTTTGATTGTTGCCCTTGCGGCCGTCGAGGTAATCTCCGATTCCCATGAAAGTCTTGGCTCGAGTCATCAACTCGGCCATGGTAGAAGGGACACAGCCGATGCCGGATTTGAGGAAGTCACTTATGCGCAAGCCTTCAATGATAGCGGCAATTGCATCACCGTCGTCAAAGCGGTTGACCTTGTTCGATTCTTCAATGAATCGGGCGAGGTATCGCCTAAGCTCTCTTGCTTGATTGACCACATGTACATCTTGGTCTTCTTTTGGACCATAGATGTGGCGAACCGTGCTAGGAGCATGTCATTTAGGTCCTTGAACGAGTGGATGCTTCCTGGCCTCAAGTTCTTGAACACTCGAAACTGAGTCCGGCGAGGGTAAGACTAAAAGCTTGGCACATGGGGCCGGGAGCGACACCCTGCATCGTCATCCAAGTTTCATAATGCTGGATGTGGTAAGCGGGATCCGCTGTTCCATCATAGGGGACGAGGTTTGGGAGTTTGAAATTTTCCGTATATACCTCGGCCAATATTTGAGCCGTGAAAGGCAAGGAATTCTCCTCAACGACCCCATAGGCACTTCCGCCTATTCCGTATTCTCGGAGATCTCGTACTTCATTTCGACGATTGTGGATCATAGTGACCACATCGAGACCGGTAGTCTAAGTAACTCCCTGTTCGAGAGGAGTCATCTATTGCCTCTCATTAGACCCTTGACCCGTGCGGCGGTTCCCGTTAGTTGGGGCTACCAGGGGGATGTTTGGCCGAGAGCTTAGTCACTCTTTCAGGTCATTTCCACGCTCGTTGCGTTGAGCAGTAAGATGATCCCTGAGATCGGGGCTTGCCACATGGAGGCGCAGGCTTCGTCTACGATGGCGCGCTCTTCGCGTGCCCTGACGAGGGGTTCCCATCTTGGGAGGGCGGAGGTACATCCCCTGTCTTGGGCGAGGGGTTCGAAGGACCGCCTTCATTCACAGCGGGGAGTTCCCATTCCTTTGTGAGAGAAGTCTCGATATCCTCCGAATCGCTAGTACCCTCGTAATCAGGGTCGCGGTTGCGACTTTCCTCATTGAGGTTCTCAGGATCCCCATCAAGGATTACCGCATTATGCGTAGGTCGTTTCGCAGCCAGTCGGCTGTGGTACCTCGCATTCTTTGCCTTTAGTAGACAGATATTCTCCTCCAACTCCATGATGCGGTCGTCCTTGCTATCTGGAGATGAAGATGGTGAGCGGGTCGAGCTCTCTTCAAGGAGCGACTCTTCGTCACCATGCGCTCGGGAGCGCAAGAAATATTTTTTGGTCCCAGTAGCGTTATCAGGGTTGTTAGCGCCCATAGAACGTATGGGTGGTTGATTACTCATCTTTTCCCGAGTCCGAGAAAGTTGAACTTTCAAAAGAAAAGAAGAAGGTGGACAGAAGGGATTTCGGGCTGAAGAAGTCGGGAAGGCGGAGGTTCGACCCCTCATTCTAGCGCCAAAATGTTGTCGCACGAAAATGAACAACTACTGAAAACTTCGGGCGGTTCGACCCAAGGCCGGACCCAGTGGCCGCACCCGAGCCAAAGGTGTGAACTCGAAAGTCTCGAGCTGGATTTCATCTACTCGGATGGCGCTTCTCAGAGGAGGGAAATGGTGGAAAGGAGGAGTGACCGTGCCTTTTTGTGCAGGCTGCCTACGTACCCGTGTGTGGGATCAGGTCAGAACGTACTTCAAGACGTATGTAACGCAGTATGAGGCGCGAAGCCTAGATGGCGTTCTCGACGAAGGAGATGGAGCGCGGAGGAGTCCTCGGCGACGTCTCAGAACTTCGTGGGATGCGTAGGCGATTTTCTGTCGAAAATCGCGGACGTGTCTAGTGTGCTAGACGCGCATGGGATTTTCAGTGAAAAACCCTGGGAGCGCGCTTGGGCACTGAACTCAGCGTTCGATCAGAGGGAGCGACGTCCGAGAGTCCACGAGAGTGCTTCGGAACCTCTGAGAGCGAGAAAACTTGTAGAAAGCACTTCAAGCCAAAGATGGCATCCAGAGAAGCAAAAAGAAGAATGAGTATTCAAGAGAATGAATGGGAATGAATAGGATGGCTTCCCCCTCAATGAGAGGGGGTATTTATAGTAGTTGGATGTTCTTAAGAGGCTTGTACTTCGTCCATGTGGGACTGGGAGGCGCGCTCCCCTCAAGGAGGAGCGCGCTCTGCTCGAAAGGAGGTGCGGCACGAGGTGTGCGGCGCGCATGAGGCTTTGTGCGACGCGCACGTGCCGTGCCTTTCGGACGGCGCGCGCACGCGCTAGTTCAGGGGTGCGCGGCGCGCAGACCCCTGGCCCGGCGCGCGCCCTTCCTTGGTGGCGTGTAGGTTCCTTCGCGTGCGTCTTTTTTTAGGGAGCCTACGCGTGCCCTTTTTTGAGGGGCATATGGCTCAACTTGTCGACCGTTTATGGGCCTTGGAGGCCCTCGATGACCAGGCCCGTTCGGCCTTCGGGACTCGGGATTACACGCAAGCCGCGTGAAACATAAGGTATCATGGTCGACACGAGGATCCGGCAATCGATTCGTGGACACACGACTCTACTCAAGGAGTTATCTCGACTCGAGGGGTATAACTCGACTTGAGGGGCAACGCTCGATTCGAGTACAATGACTCTACTCGTTGAGCCGAAATTCGGCACGAGGACTTGCTAGTCGACTCGTGCCAGAAGGGTTGCCGCTCTTCAGGACCTCCGGCCTGACCATCGGCCCTTTAAACGGTGTGTCTTCTCGACTTTTCGAGTCTTCCGAAAATGACTGACAACAACCCTTGTGCTAGTGAAGAAACTATTATGACGCAACCGCCATAAGAATATCTTTAGGATTGAAGTTAGCCCCTTATTTTTCTTATAGGCCGAATTTGTACTAGATTCTCCGCAATATACTAGATCAACTTATTGTCCTTCAGTTCATATGAAATTCTCAACCGCTCAATCAATTTTACCACATCCTTCTCCATGTATCTTCGGAGTTTTTGAGCATCCCATCTTTTTGTAGATGTCCAGAATAATTCACTCACCTTCATGTCATTCTCCGCTTCACAATTGCATTTGAAAAAGTAGATCTACTGTTTTTTGTGATGTTTCTAAAGATGTTATAACATGTTATAAAACAACTTAGTAGTTCAGCATATTATAGAGAATAAATAAACTGTAAGTAAAGAAACAAAGAGTTGGACACAGTTCGGCCAATCGTGCCTGCTTCTGAGGGTTGATAGTCTCGGTAGAAAGAGAACTTCACTATACGGTAGAATAAGTACAACTTTGGAAAACCATGGATGATCACTTTCCACGTTTCTTAAACTTTAAGACTACGCCAGTGATTTCTAACTCAGGCTCCCCCTAGGTTTGAACTCCCATCACTATCCACTCACACACGCTGCCAATATTTCAAACAATGTTCATAACAATACATGTTTTTACAATAATCAAAATAACAACAAAACAATGATGTGACTAAGCTCTAACAATGGTTGTCAATATCTCTGAGTAAAAGGCACACCTAAGACCAGGTATTTCGGCAATGACGAATCTAAGTGTGTAACCCCACAAAGAAAGAAAAATATTCCTTTTATAAGACACCACAGATGAGTGTCATTGGCTAGGGTTTCTCAATGCATAAAGTTCATTGGACGATCAGAAAAAGAGCTCTTTCCCTCTACGAGCATCTTCTATCTTTCCGAAATCGCATTGAATTCGACGTCACCGCCCATAGTGGGATCTATTATATTTTTACTTTTGATTGTGCTCTCCAGCACAGTTTATTATATGAAGATGACTTTTAAGATATAATAATCATAGATATACGTGTAAGATGCTCTATAAAGCAAAATGTCCGCTCCTATCTTTTTCGCCCTTTTACTTTGGCATACTCTTTCTTTATTACGCCAATAATATACTTATCCTTGTGGCTTTCTCCAATATTATCTGTTATATACTTCCAAAGATGTGGGCGCGCGAGGCGATTTTGGAGCGTGCAATGGCACGCCGCGCCGGGTAGATGGCGTGGCGCGTCATGTCTTCTGCGCGCCGAGCACGCGCTTCCTTGGAGGAGCGTACGACGGTGAGCTCTGCTTCGTGTGTGAGCTCGGACTCTCGTGCTTTCAGACCGTTTTGTGTGGGCCTTAGCCGTCGAGGGCATTTATGGGTTTTTTAGTGACCCGGCCCATCAGAATTCGAAATTTCACGCAAGTCGCGTGAAATTTAATGTTTCGGGTTTTTTGAGAATGCCGATAACATTGGACTATGTCCATTCTGATTTATTGGTCTCACTTTTTCATATTTTTTTGTAGATGATTTCTCTAGGAAAACCCGGATTTATTTCTAGAACAAAAGATGAAGCTTTTGAAAAAATTGTTGCTTGGAAGACTTTGATTGAAAACCAAACTAGCGAGAAAATGAGAAGACTCGGAACTTATATTGGCCTTGAAAAAAAAATGATGTACATATATCTCTCGGGTTTAAGTGAAATGTGGTTTTTATATTTTTTGTTTTAAAAAATGTCGGGTTCATACTTTTAGTTTTATGAAAATGACGATATTATACCTTAGAATACGTAATCATGTCTCATTTATTCCAAACAAAAGTAAACAAAATGAATAAATATGGTATACTTTTGTATTTTAAAGTCTATTGTCGTCATATTTATAAAATTGAAACATGTCATTTCTGAAAACTAAAGATACAAATGCAATATTTCACTTATACCCAGGGCTACATACATCATTTTTCCATAAGAATCCGAGACATGTTAAAAGGAAGGACTCAGATGGCTCCGAGCCTCGGATTACATCTGAGTCAACTGTCTTGCGGTGGAGTATTCAAAGTCATTACAATTTTATGTATCCAACTTAAAATGACTCGGTATAATTACAAAGACAAATTTTTCAACGATTTTATTTTTTAAGAAAGATATCGTGAAAGTGTCACAGTATTATTTTCCAATCTTTTGAACTCATTTATGGATCCTGGAGTTTTAAAACACATAACTAAAACGAAAAAAACATACCTTGGTCTGAATAAAAAAGGGAAAACCTAAGAAATATTAAGATTTTACAAGGAATTCGTCATAATATGCTGACTTTTATGAAGATAATGCTATAGAAATCATTAAACGAAAAATTAGAAAAGCATATATACACGTGACTTGATATACGGTAGTGTCTATTTACTTATAATTTACGTTTGTAAATATATGAAATTGGTTATTCACTTAATATTTACCAAATATTGATTATTTAGTAATATCAAAAGTTTAAATTGGTTATTTTCTTAATTTTTCCAATAAAATAATTGTCTCTTCAGAACAATAGAACAATGAATATTTCATATAGCGGTGTTTTCTTTGGCAGCTTAGGCATCATTCTACTTTGCATAACTAAAGAACGCTTAGTTCATGTTAATGCGATTTCTCGGATAACATTTACGGGACACGTGTCGGGGTGCGAGCTTGCGACGTGTCTCGATATTTTGTTGTCAGGGTCACGTTTCCTCGGCTCTCAAGAGGATTTGTGTTTTTTGAGGAGCGAGTAGGGTGAATGGGGGGTGTGACCGTGCTCTTCGTGAGCTGCCTACGTACCCGCTTTGCGAGATCAGGTCATGACGTAGTTCAGGGCGAGTGTGTTTGCTATGTGAGTGGATTCTTGGATTTTTGTTTTTCTTCCTCCCGTCGAGAGGTGGCTCTCGGTCTTTGTTTATGATCCGGGATAATTTTGAAGTTGGGAGAGTATTTGGCTAAGAGAATTCTGGGGTTGAGAGAATATTTTGAGTCGAGAGAATGACTTGAAAGTGAATTGAGTTTTGAGTTGAGAATGAATGAGCTATTTATAGGAAAAAAATCGTTGCTTGGCGCTTGGCGCTTGTCGCTTGGCGCTTGTCCCTTGTCGCTTGTCGCTTGCGCTTGGTGCTTGTCGCTTGGCGCTTGGCGCTTGTCGTTTGGCGCTTGTCCCTTGCGCTTGGCGCTTGTCGCTTGCGCTTGGCGCTTGTCGCTTGGCGCTTGTCGCTTGCGCTTGTCGCTTGTCGCTTGCGCTTGGTGCTTGTCGCTTGGCACTTGGCGCTTGCTCTTGGCGCTTGGCGCTTGCTCTTGGTGCTTGGCGCTTGGCGCTTGGCGCTTGGCGCTTGGTTTTAGTCATGCGTATTTTTAGCATTTGACTAAATTGTCCTTTTTATATTGTAACGTCGTTTTTGCAATTGGGGTGTCATTTTTACCATAAGAAAAAGATGGCCTAACAGTTCATACTCACAATTTTTCCTTCTCTATGTATAAACTGAATCACTACCATTATATTATGATTTATGTTGAATGTTTAATTACTATTATATTATATGAAATCATCCTAACCTGTAATTACTGATGGTAGAGAGAACTAGGACCATGAGAATGAGGGTGATGATGCTGAGGCCGTCCATCCAGCCATCCTCGACGAAGATGAAAGACAAAACGGCGCAGATGAAGAGGATGATTACGGTCCAACTTTTCAAAGCCTTCCAAGCGAAGTGGAAGAAACTCTTCTGCGGAGGCCTCATACACGTGTTCGACCCAAACAAATCTCTCCTCCGCTTCACCTCGCCGCCTAGGGTCTGAATCCCGCGCCCAGGGTCGGTCTCGAGAGCCTCCACGACTCCCTCGACGCCCCCGAATTCTTCCTGGAGCCGAGAGAGGCTCTTCTCCGTCATGACTTCGACAAGCCTTGCGTGGTTGAACGACAGAGGCTGGATGTCGATTTCTACGTAGGGTTCCGGTGGTGCGGAGTTTGGGTCCATGTTTTATGTGAAGACAAGAAAAAAGAAAATTATGAAGCACTAAACAAGTATGACACTGAACTTGTCCACTGGATTTGGAGACGAAGTGATGTGTGTTTGAGTAACGATCACGTTTAGGAGAGTTTCCTGTGTGCTTCCATTATATATAAAAGGGGAAGAGGCCTACTAAAAAGATGGTCTATCGTAGGACCTTTATCTCCTGTCTCTAGACCACGTTATAACTCGTGTATATCAAATTCTGAGATACATTTATCGTTATTGTACCGAGACTCATATTTTATGAGTATATCCCTTACCCGCAAAGATTTATTATGGGTTTTCCGAGAAAGAAATCATTAGATTTTCCATAATAGATAAATATAAAATAAGTTTTCATACATTTTTTTATTTAATTTTATTTATATTTAATTATATATTTATTTAGAATTGCGGTAAACCCCGATTTTCTCGCGGTAAACCCCGGTTTTTAACTGGATCGTGCCGGTTTTTTGCATAACGAATTCTCTATCGGCGAGGTAAAACCTCGGTTTTATGTATTTCACGGTTTTGTTACCGAGATCTAACAGTAAGCCGTATACTGTGCGATAACCCACCAATTACCCCGGTAACTCAAACCTTGGTTTATATGTATTCCGATTTTTATATTTATTGATGTTGTTTCCTCGGGTATTTCTCGTTCCACAATGGCTTGGCTTCGTCAATAACATTCACCTCGTGTGAGTATTTTGTAGGAAAAACAATTAGGGAATATAAAGTGATACTTGCGAAAAGGAAGTTTTTTTTGTTATTGATTGTTCACTAAAAGACAAGCACGATATATTGTGGATGAAACATATGTAAGTGGAAAAAAAATCTCACATAGAAAAAATACTAAGAAGGTGAACTTTTTACATATGTTCAAAGAAATAGCAATCTTTAAATATTATGGATTCATGAGAGTGTCACTTGTCACTCCCTCGCACGTTGCTTGCTCAAACACGCTTACGCCGGGGTTGGGCTCGAGCACAGAGGTTTTAGTGGCTCTTTGTAGGCGCACATTACTTTAGCACAATACCACGTAGACGTCATCGTAGCGAGATCAACAAACAGCACACTTCGTGGTGATTCTCGTTGTGACCGTTGCCTTTCAAACAGTCACTTATTTTTAGTGCAACGTTTATTTTACATATCATTTGAACGAAGAGTTTATGACTATACCTATCGTTCAAACGTACATAAACGATTTCTTATATAAAATACGCTGGGTTTTAGAAATCGAACCTTGATTTTAGAACTTTTATCTTCCTCCTATATATATATATATATATATATATATATATATATATATATATATTTATATTTATTTCATATAAGAATATAAAATAGGATCAAGCGGCTATATAGCCAATTAGAACTTAAGCTTTTGCAAAATAGTCATAGTTTGTCAACTATATGCAAACTAGTCAAAGTAAGATTAATCTAGGCTGGATTAAATTTAATCTCAACGAACTATAAAGACAAAATGTAAGTTTTATGAAGGCTGGATTAAAATTAATCGAGGCAGGATTAAAAGTCGTAGTACTCTCAATTGGCTATTTTGCTATACCTAATGAAACTATGACTATTTTGCAAAAGTCGTAGTTTGAATTGGCTATTTCATACCATTTTTCCTATAAAATAATTAGTTCTAATTCTGTTTCCAATGATTTATTAAATTTATATTTATTTGACGTTCATTCTCCATTGATTAATAATATTCTTTTTTTTTATATATATATAAAGTTGTAGAATATTCAAAATTTATATTCTTTTTGTTCTTGTAATATATCTGGCACGGTGGGTAGGGCAGCAGCTCTTCGCCTCAACATGAATTTGTCGCATACAGCAACAGTTTTTTCCGTACATCTTCTCTCTTGATTAGTTCAGTATGTATCTTCTTGCTTGTATCGATGATCTGTTGATGAAACTATACTAATTTAGCTACCCATATTTATTAAATAGTAGGTGTGAATATCTCAGGTTCAGTTACAGTAATGAATTAAATACAAACACTGCATAAAATACAAACTTCAAATAACACATGCACAAAAATATTGTCGTGTCGTACGTGTTGTTAATTAGTAAATGTGTGTGGGGCAGGAACAATAGTAAATTATTAGAGACTTTGACGAGGGTGGGGGAGCAATATTAAACGTCTCTATCACCATAATTCTAACTTTATTTCCAATGTACTGATAAATTTATATTTATTCAACGTTCTTTCTCCAGTGATAAATCACAGCATATCACAATTAACATTTAGTTGTAGTTAAATATCTAATATTGTTTAAATAGTTACTCATATTAATATGTCATTGTGTTTGTTTCTTGTTAATTTACTATTTTCATTTGTAAATTAATGTGCAGCATACTACTATGTCATTTGTTATTGTTTCTTGTTACTTTACTCATTCCGGACACATATTAACTTCTTATTTGTATATGTATATATATACATATATATATATATACACGTGTGTGGGGCAGGTGTTTTACCCCTGATGCGGATCTTGCTGAAAATCCACTAGCATTGTGTAAGGACAGCTTAAAGCGTAGTGAAGAAAACTGATGGACATGCTTTCTGGTCTATTTGCGTAACATAACATATATGACCTCACAATTCTCTTCCACACACACACACACACACACACACACACATATATATATATATATATATATATATATATATATATATATATATATATATATATATATATAAATATTCGCTTCCTTCTGCTTTACTATTATTATTATTTATTATTATTATTATTATTATATTATTATTATTATTATTATTATCAATGTTTGTTTGGTTATTATTCTATTTTTTTTTATAATTATTGTAAACTCTTAAATTTTTCACTTAATTAATTAACAATATGATAATTTCTCATCAAACATAAAAAAAAAACCTGTATTATATATGATCATTTAATTTTAGAAAATGATAACCGTATGTAAATATAATATTTAGTTTATTTTAATATTATTATTAATTATATATATCTTAATATTTAATTTATCATTTTTTAAGTTTAAGGTAAATTTTAGATAAACAATCAACGTTTTGATAGAGCTTTTCAATCAATTTACGCGTGTAAATATTTGGTCGTACCTATTTACTAAAAACTTACTAAAGTTGACTAAATAACAAACTAAAACTATACATAAGGCTAAATATCTAAGGGACCCTATTATTTGTCACTAAAAACCCCTTGGTGAATCCGGTATTTATCGATTTGTCTATTCGATAACAGTATATCGTTCACGAAATACCCCAGTAAACCCTCGATATTCTCCGGTATACTCATAAAATCTGAATCCTGATTCAATACCAGTAACGGTAATTCAATCATTGCATCCAAGTCCGTATCAGACTTGGAGTGTATAGCGGCAAAGCTAGGTATAGTCAGACTAAGAGTCCTGAGTTTGACGAGCAAGCTGGAGACCGTCCCAAGTCCGGTGAGTTTTCTGACTCTAGCAGCCAGAAACATGAAAATTGAAACTACTCCTAAAAGAGTTCTCCGATTGACTCTTCTATAAATAGAAACTCTATCTTTAAATATAAAAAAAAACAAAAAAAAAAACTTAGCAACTCTAACTAACCACATTAATAAATACTTTTTTTTTAATCTTCGCATAATAGCATTAAATGTCTACCATCTCTCTTTTGAATCTCTCATTTTCTCTCAATAAACGAATAAAGCACCTATAATTTGTTTATTTGTTCTCCCATACATTATTAACCAGCTCTCGATGTCATATTATACATGGTCTCGAATTATTCATACAAAATAGTGATCAACTAAATTACTCTACAGATATTTACTCTACACATTTCTACTTCTGAGAAAGTAATACAATAAATAAATAACCCGTGATCATTAGGACACATCATCAGCGTCGGAAAAGTCGCCTCCAACAACGGAATCGAGAGCCGAGACCCACTTCGGAATCCCGTCCGATCTTCTTGTACATACACATCATCATCGCGTATGAGAACTCGTTCGCCTCGCCTCTCTTCATCATCCCCTCGAAGATCTCCTCCGTGGGCCCCACCATCGACTGCTCGCTGTACAAGTCGATCATGCAGTTCGACGAGTACATCTTCGCCGGACCTTCCAGCTCATCACAGTCTCTCTCGCCTTCTGGCAAAGGTACGATTCAGATCAACGATATGAAAAAAATTATATTGTTTTAGTATTTTTCAAGGCTACGTATGAAAATTAATACTGCGATGAAAAAAAAAATTGAAGGAAAATGTGGAGGCAAATCAAAATTCTAAATTCTCAATTGTGTTTGGAAGTAAAAAAAAAAATTGGAAGAAAAGAGAGTGACCCATGTCATATATGAGATTTTTTTTTTTTTTTTTTTCATTTTCAAGCATTTATTCACTCATCTTCTCTCCAAATTTATTTCCATCAAATTTTCTCAATCCAAATAACACGAGAAAAATATAATGAATTTTCATTTTTTGTTCATCCGATTTTTCAAATCCAAAGGTTCCTCGCAGGCACGGATCCACGTAGGGGCCAGTGGGGGCAGTGGCCCCCACTGGAATTTTTGGAGAAAAAAATTTTGTACTTATATTTAACAAAAAAATCGGAATTGGTTATAAATCGGATTTCAAATTGGGCTTAGTAACCCACACTTAAATCATTAATAATATTTAACCTTTTCATTATTTTTGGTCTGGTTGCTGTCATTCGCAGTCCGATAGGTTTTTTTCTCTTTGCATATTGAGTTCACGAATTCCAAGGTAATTATTAGGTTTTATTTATTATCTCTGCAGTGATATACTCAGGATTGTTTGTACTTCATATAGGGATATGCTTTTTTTTTTTTTTTAAAAGGATTGCCGTTACCACTTACTAGTGCATATGGCCATATGTGATATGGAAATAAAAGTCAAAAGCACTTTATTTGATATGCAGCTTTTTGAGCTTTAAGAAATCTTTTGTTTTTTTTTCATTGTATTTTTTTTTTATTATATACTAGGACTAGGTCTCTTGTTTAAAGTGCAAGTCCAGTATTTATATTTTTTTTTTTTGCTTTTCTCTTTTGCTTTCTACTAAATTCTTATACTTTTCCTCCATATTTTATTTTGGAGCTATCAGGCAAAAAATATGGCTTAACCAACTTTTATAGAAGAAGCCACTTTCTCTGTTTCTTTATTGAAATCTTTCTTTATTTTGGGTCTTATCACTACCGTATACAAATTACAAAGTTCTTTGATTTTTTTTTCTTCTTTGATTTTTTAGTTAAAATATTTTATTGATTTTCTTTTTTTTGTTAAATAGGTATGGATAAATATTTAAAAAGAGGATTAGACTCTCCGTTTCAAACAGGAAAAAATTATGATATTACAAAATCAAGCAAAGAAGAATTTAATCCAAACACTCTCGAGACCGATCCTGGAAAAAGAATACCAATATCAGATTATCATCCAAATCTACAAGACGACGTTCGAAGAGCTTATATGCTGAAAGGTCCTTGTCAGCCGAAGCTTGTTAAGTTTCCTCCTACAAAGTTTGGTGACAGAGAAAGACGCTTTAATCATGCTTGGTATCACCAATATGCTAACTGGTTGGAGTATAGTGTGGCCAAAGATGCAGCTTATTGTCTTTGTTGTTATTTATTCAAACAAAATAACGGAGATCAAGGAGGTGGAGATTATTTTGTTGGCGACGGATTCAGAAACTGGAAAAAAAAGGAGAGATTGGATATACATGTAGGAGGCCATGGCAGTGCTCACAATCAGGCGTGGAATAAGCTTGAAGCTCTACGAAAACAAAAGCAACATATTGAACATGTTTTCATCAAGCAAACTAATCAAATGCAAAGTACTTATGCATCACGGTTGACTGCCACAATTGATTGCATTCGATTTCTTCTACGACAAGGTTTTGCTTTTCGTGGTGATGATGAAACAGAAAACTCAAAGAATCAAGGTAATTTTCTTGAACTTTTGAAGTTTTTGGCGAATCACAATAGTGACATTGATAAAGTTGTTCTTAAGAATGCTCTGAAGAATGATAAAATGACTGCACCAAGTATTCAGAAGGAAATTGTTAATGCGATTGCCGTGGAAACTCTTAATGCCATCTTGAGAGATATAGGTGGTGGATTTTTTTCCATTCTAGTTGATGAATCTCGCGATGTCTCAATGAAAGAACAAATGGTTGTTGTTTTACGCTATGTCGATAAAAGTGGTTCTATAATTGAACGTTTCATTGGTCTTGAACATGTTGCTACTACAACAGCTATATCTCTAAAGAGGCAATTGATGGATTATTTTCTAGACATGGATTGAGCATTTCTAGATTGCGGGGCCAAGGATACGATGGAGCTAGTAATATGCATGGAGAGTTCAATGGCTTAAAAACACTTATTTTGAAAGAAAATCCGTGTGCTTTTTACATTCATTGTTTTGAAACTAACCGATTTTTTTTTTCGAATAACGGTAACTCTAAATTGGGGCTTACCTTTAGGTATCCGACCTTGGTGTAGAGCTTGATCAGCGAGTTATGAATCACCTCATGGAAAGGCAAACATGCCTTCTACAACGCATACACATCTGTTGTATAAGCTTCTACAACGGTATAGTTCCATTGTACAATTTTCAAATATTCCAAACTTTCTCGCCGCGACGATGTATATTTTGAGCCGCAGCGAGATATTCTACAACGGATATTTTATCCGTTGTAGAAGTTTTTCACCGCGGCGAATTTTTTCTTTTTTATGAATAAATCCTCGCCGCGGCGATGTGTATTTTTCGCAGCAGCAAGGTATTCTACCACGGATGTTTAATCCGTTGTAGAACTTTCTCGACGCGGCAAAATATATACATCATCGCGGTGAAGTTCTGGCTTAAATCTTGCCGCGACGACGTATATTTCGTGCCGCGGCGAGAAGGTTATACAACGGATCTAGATCCGTTGTAGGAAGTTTCAGAAAAAATAAAAAATAACAAAAATAAAAGTTCGCTGCGGCGATGCCTAAATCTCACCCTCTCGCCGCGACAATATTAACATGTCGTGACGAGAAAAAAACGTCGCCGCGACGAATTTAAGTTTTCAAAAATTGGTTGGTCTTGGTAACTTTCTCGCCGCGACGTGTAACACGCCGCAACGAGAATTAAAAGTCACTGCGGCGAGAATCACCATAATTTTGAACCTGAATTTAGTTTTTACATGGTTCTGAAACCGGCTGTAAAAACAGGTACCTGAAAATATTTAAGAGCAAATATCTACATCGAAAACCAATCCAAAATTCGCAAATACTAACTAATCATCGCATTCAATAAATGTTTGTATGTAATTACTCATTCTTCTCTTATTCTCTTTAAATCCTCCGGTGTATAGGATTTCTTAGTTTATAATTTTTTTTACACCTCCTACAACTATATATATCGCGCATATAAGATAACAAAAATACCCGCACTTCGTGTTTCCGGATTGTCTCGGAGCATTACAAGCCTTGATGTAGGTTGATTGGCCATTACTTTGGGCGTCTTTGTGCTCGAGCTTGAAATCTACAAAAATTCTATAACACGGAAATCATAAAAGAAAAAACACTATAATGATTTATAATAAAGATGGTTCAAGAAAAAAATTACATTTTTATTAATCAACTTAAATCGATTGGCATTTTATTTCTCAAATGGTCGAAGAACATAACGCTATCTCTTCAAAGGTCGAGGACAACGAGCATCCAATGCCGGTCTTTATTGTACGACATCAAAGTAAGTTGACAAAAGTTGCATTGTCGTACCACGTTTCCAACGTCCTTGACACGTTTGGACAAATAACCAACGTCGTCGTTGTATATGATGTGAGAACTTAAGCCCAGATCTACAAAACAATAGTCTTGACTTTTCTTCCCCTTTTCTAGACTCGAGCGTAGATAACTATGACAAACAAGTATTAAATTAATCAAAACACTAAATATTGAATATTGATATTAGATAAAGCATATAAAGGAAACACGTACTCCATATAAACCGTTATGCATAACGGTTTATATGCATCCCGCACCAATTTTCTCATATTGCAAAAATCGGAAACATCATCAAATGACACCGGAATCAGGATAGCAGTGAGGCTTGCAAAAATCTTGACCATAATTACATCCCCTTGTGGTAACATCACTTTGTTGGAATGGTGAGAGAGCAATCGAAACTTGATATTAATCACCTTGTATGGAATCTTCTTACCATCATCGATGCTAGGTTCACTATCACAACCGAGCTTTGAGAGTTTGCTTGACAACCAGACCGCGACACTCTTTTTCCTTGTCCAATTCTATCAATATCTTTGGCCACGAGATACCCCCACCCCCCCCCCCCCCCCCCCCCCCTATGGCATCTTCAATGGTTTTCGCTTCTTTGGTGAGAATCGGAAATTTGGCTTTTTTTTAGAAAAATTAGTCGAACTAAGCCACCTGAAACGTTGAAATTGTAATCTAGCCAACGTTTCGTCCAAATTTTTACTCTAGCAAAAAATGATGGCGTGTCTTAATTATGTAAAGGTGTTAATTACTATAATATCCTCTACTAGAATTTGATTACAAAACTTGTAGCCCACGTTTGATCAACCAAAATTTTCGAAGTTAATACACGTGTATATATTTAGAATTTAAAAAAAAAAAAAATCTATATTTGGCAAAGTTTGTTATTGAGCGTTTTCTTATTTCTTTCTAATTTTTTGTTAATCTCCGCTGCTTTGTTAATTTCTGTTAATTATGGTAAATTTATATATGTGCAGGTAGAGGTTGATGGTGTTATCAATATCTTTGGCCGCATTTAATACGGTGTTATTCACAAGTCGATCAAATTTTCAATACGAATTTTCGAAGTTAATAGACGTGTATATATTTAGAATTTTAAAAAAAAAATTATATATTTGGAAAAGTTGGTTATTGAGCGTTTATTTCTTTCTAATTTTTTTGTTAATCTCCGCTGCTTTGTTAATTTCAGTTAATTTCCGTTTATTTTACGCACGATAAACTTCGGCTGGCTGAAACGTTGGCTAGTATTTGGTTTCTATGATTTATGTTACATAAGGGTATTTTCGATATTTTCTAACCGTTTATTTATGTAAATGACTAGATTACAAAATTTACCAAACGTTGGCTACATCTTTAAAACCATGTTTGAAATTGGCTACGTTGCTAGATTACCCTTTTTTTTTTAATCAAAACTCCTATAACGGTCACGCGTACATTTCTTTCCTCCAAAGGTAAGAAGTGAACTACGCCCCCATTCATGTACGCTCGCCCATTCGCAATATGAATCGTGCCTCATTTCACAGCATCATCAATGAGAAGACGACACTCGGCGCTTTCATCCGAACTCGGTGTCAGCGACGTGATTGGATTCGATGAGCAACTAGCATGAATACTATCGGGTTTTTCAACAATTATAAGATCGATTTTCATATGATCACCAACATGCACATTCACACCAACATCGTCGTGTTCTAAGAAAATCACGAACAATATCAATAACTTAATACCGAAACATTTAGCTTTATTACTATATTAGATAAAATAAAAAAGAATTAAGATACCTAAAGAAACTGCTTCATTGACGTGGTCTTCAACATTAGCCATCTCTTCATCATCAATAACCTTCTCATTGAGATTCTCTTCCACATGCTCGATACTAGGCGACTCGACATTAGCATCTCCGACATTCATACTGCCATGTCCACTAAATGCTTTACTTACCAAAGATTTTAACTAATTCATTTCATGACGCATCTTAATTACTTCTTCATTCAGGGTTGGAGGAACAAAGTACTTGAAACGCGAAGTGTGCTTGGATTGACTACAAACTCGCGACGTTCCCAAAGCTTCTTGCAAGATGTTTTTTCCCATTTCCGGCACCCATGTCCCTTCCGTTGCTTGTTAAGATATGGAATAACTAAAATAAATAAATAAATCTAACATTTTCTTGATCAAGTTTTCAATATCCATTTCGGCCGGTTTGAAATTTGTACACACTTTTCCCGGTATTTGCTTTTCCATGTTTAGACAAATTATGTCCTTTATCAAGATTTTTAACCTTATTAACTAGACCCATAAGAGTATTTCATCTTTTTTCCATTCTCATCGGGATTTAGTGCTAGTTGTCTTCTAGTTTTCCTTTTACCGCTACCACTACAACTAGTAGTAGTGGACGACGTGGAATCTAATAAACACAATTCAAAACATAATCTCAATTTCCAACTCAAATCCAATCACAATTTCAACTTAAATCCGATCAAGAACTCAATCACAATTCCAACACAAGAAAAAATAAAAATTCTATCTAAATACCAACTAAATATCAAATGCAGACTCAATTCCAATTACATATAAAAAAAATATGATGTTTCAACCTAAATTATAATTCATACTCTTAGTTCCAAACAAACACTTATTTTCAACCGAAATTATATATAATTCTCAACAAAAAACTAACCCAGAATGAAGAAGAGGAGCGCAGAGGCGTGGAAGAGAGAGAGTCGGAGTTGTGGCCGAAGATGCCTAGGCTTGTGTGGGTTTGACGTGGTGGTGGATTTTGCGGGTTTGTGGTTGTGGGTTTATGATTTATGGTTTGGGGTTATAGTTATAGGTTTGGGGGTTGTGAGTTTCTGGGGGCGGAGAAAAAGAGTGAGGGCAGAGAGAGTGACAGAGAGAGAGAGAAGTGAGGGCAAAGAGAGAAATGAGGGCGGAGAAGAAAAGTGAATGTGGAGAGAGAGTGAGGGCGGAGAGAGAAGTGAGAGAGAGAGAGAGAGAAATGAGGGCATATAGAGTAAGGGTGGAGAGAGAGAAGTGAGGGGCAAAGAGAGAGAGAGAGAGAGAGAGAGAGAGAGAGAGAGAGAGAGAGAGAAGTGAGGGCGGAGATAGCGATATAGTGTAGAGAAGAAGAATGAAGAATAAGAAAAAGAAGAATGAAAAATAAAAATTGGTTTAAGTCTAAAATTCGGAGTCTGAAATTTGGGCTGATTTTTGAAAAAATCAAAATGTTTAGGTTTTAAAACGCTTCTACAATGCTTAGAGTAAGTGTTGTAGAATTCTTGTCTCGGCAAAGGCTATTTCTCGCCGCTGCGAGACTGCTGAAAAGTGAACCCATAATTATCTCGTCGCGCCGAGACACCAACGACGCTGCGGCATGAATGTTATTTCCAGAAAAGGGCTCTCTGGAAGTATTCTCGCCAGGCGATGGCTATTTCTTGCCGCGCCGAGAGAATCATGTTGTGGCGAGAAAACAACGTCGCCGCGGCAAGATTATCTTCTCCAAAAATGAGCTCTCTTGAACTTTTCTCGCCGTGGCGAGGGAAAAATGCTACGGCGAGAAAACAACATAGCTGCGGTGAGATTATCTTCTCCAAAAAAGGCCTCTCTGGAAATTTTCTCGTCACGACAAGGCTAATTTTCGCCGCGGCGAGAAAAAAACGTCGCTGCGGCGAGATTATCTTCTCCAAAAAAGGGCTCTTTAGAACTTTTCTTGCCACGGCGATAGTAATATGCCACGGCGAGAAAAGAAGTCGCCGCGGCGAGAATATCTTCTCTTAAAAGGGCTATCTGGAACTAGGTTCGCCGCGGCAAAGTATAAATTTCGTTGCAGTCAATATCTTTGTACAACGTTTAAATAAGTGTTGTAGAAAATTCCCGCCACGGTGAAGTATAAATCTCGCCGCAGCGAGAAACACAAGACCGGTGATATAAATTCTCATCTCTCGTCTTTTTCACCTAGAAATCTCAAAACCATACTCGAAAAACAATTTCAAACACTATTTCGACTCGTTTTGCATCGTCCTCGTTTACAACTCTCAACTCACATCCAAATCTTGTAAGTTCTTCTTTAACTTGCTACAAATGTGGTTCTCTTGTATAGTTTACTAATTACAATGGGTGCTATACTTAGGGTTTTTCTATGAAGATGAGAAAGTGGATGTGAGAGAATAGATTAAACATTATACATTTTTCGATAAAACATTAACTAAACGTAAATCCCTTCAAATAACTCTCGGACCAAACTTTGTTTTTATCTAACTGAAACAAACAAAAAAAAAACTCAATGAACACTTGTACGAAGAAAAAAAGACTTTTCTCCACTTTTAGATGTAGTTTATGGTCCCATCAAGTCTTGATCACTATGACATTGTGATCAACCAGTTTACTCTACATATATTTACTTACACATTTACACTTCTGAGAAAGTCACACAGTAAAAAAAATAAACCGTGATCATTACGACACATCATCAGCATTGGAAAAGTCGGCTCCGACAATAGAATCCCGTTCAACGGGTCGCAATTGGTCAGAGCCTCCAACTTTGAGATAGCCCCTTTTGAGACACCGGATTTGACGAGCGCCGCGCCGAGCGACTTGAACGTGAAATCATCGCAGCCGCGTCCTCGAACTGCCCGCAAGCGGCGTACAACGCGATCGCCACGGCGTCGTCGAACCGTCCGATCTTCCTGTACATACACATCATCATTGCGTACGAGAACTCGTTCGCCTCGCCTCTCTTCTTCATCCCCTCGAAAATCTCCTCTGTGGGCCCCACCATCGACTGCTCGTTGTACAGGTCGATCATGCAGTTCGACGAGTACATCATCGTCGGACCTTCCAGCTCATCATGCGTCTCTCTCGCCTCCTGGCAGAGGTGTGATTTGGGTCAACGGTATGAAAAAAAATTATATTGTTTTAGTATTTCTTAAGGCTATGTATGGAACTTAATTTTATGCGATGAAAAAAAAATATAATAATTGAAGGAAAATGTGAAGGCGAATCAAAATCTAAATTCTCTTTTTTGTTTAGAAGTAAAAAAATTTTTGGAAGACAATATTAGATCAACCGCTTACACTAGGAAAAAATATGTCATCCGGTGCGACGATTGTCGCACCGAATACTTAATTTGTCGCACCTAAAAGTTTATTAGGTGCGACATCCGGTGCGACAAAGTCGCATCGGATAACCCGTCGCAAAAGGCATTAGGTGCGACATGTCGCACCTAATAAGTACATCTTTAGGTGCGACATGTCGCACCAAATACAGAAGCAGTTTTCCTGCCAAATTTAATAAAATTGGCGGGTGAATTCATATCGGGTGCGACTTTGTCGCACCCAATGTCGTTCCCGCCACTATATTCGGTGCGACATTGTCGCATCGAATATGTTTTTTAATTAAAAAAAAATTACGGAATTAAATAAAAATTAATTGACAAAATTCATTTAGAATTAAATAAAAATTAATTAACAAAATTCTAAATTAATTAGAAATAATATTCTGAAAATAGAATTCTGAATTAAAAACACAAATTCATTAAAAAAAACGAAAAAATAAATTCCTAATTTTTTTTCCTATAAAACTTATCGATAGTAGAATTCCCTCTACCGAATAAGTTGCTAGAACTTCGGGAACCGCTTCCGCGTCCTCGTCCACCGCTGCCTGACGCGCTGCCGCTCGCTCCACCGCTTCCGTAAGGACGGTCTCGCAAGAAATCCATAGAACCAGGCGTCGAACCCGACGTGGAACCTGGCGTCTGCTGATCAGTCCCACCTGGTTGCGATGCAGGCGGAGGTTGGGGAGTCGTGGGAGGCTGGTTGTGCAGCTAGCTGAGGAAGGCGATCTGTTGCCGCATATCCTGCAACTCGGCTTGTTGGGCATCCATCTGAGCTCGCATCTCGGCAACCAGTGGATCGGTCTGAGATGACGAACTTGAAGATCCTCTATCTAGCGTTTGGGCAACACCCAGCGATGACCTTGGGATCGAAGGCCCTAAACCGACTTCACAGTCCCTGCGTACTCCCAAAACATCGCGCATCGCGTACATCTCCGCATCTTCTTGGGAGATCACGGCGTTTTGCTCCGCCGCTTGCCGCAAAATATCTATAGTTTGGGCGGTGATTTGATCCATAAAAAAACCACAAAAACTTATCAGATAAGAAGAAATAAAGTAATTAAATATAGTAAATAAAAAAATTAACTTACGTATTGCGACTTCGCGAAGTCCGTCGTCCACGATCTCTTAGCGTCATGATGTTTTTCTGACCATATTGCTAAAGCCGAGCCTATACTCCCATCTTCCCTTCGCTGTAATTTTTCAACATTAAAATATGAATCACATATATATTGTGTATTAATTTTAAGAGAGTTACGTTCCTTGAGAGATGACCAAAAAAACTAAGCGAGCCTTGTCTCGCCTTCGTCTTCTTCATCTTCGAATTTTCCCGGTTGCGAAGAGATTTCGCATGCAAGACATAAATTCGTTAAGTTTAATTTTAAGAAATTCGAATAACCATCGGAAGTTCAACTCATACCTTATGCTCCGGCGAGTCGAACGTCTCCATTGCTTTCAACCAGGCTTCCTTGTTGTAGCCTTCGGGAGTTTCATTTTTAGCGAGATCCTTACTCCCGCAAAATGTCTTGAAGAAGAGCTGCGACAACCTCGACTTCTGGCCACGGCGCATCCTCTTCGCATCGCGAATGATAGCCATATCAATCTCGTTGCGAATTGGATCTGCAGGCACAAGCTCGCCACTCTCGGGATGTTCATAAACGAAGTGATACTCGTTATGAATCGAGTTCATAAGAGCCGCCACACTCTGCGCAGGCACATGATTCCAGTCTGGGAGGTCGACTGGAATGGTACTCTTGATCAGGTTTCCTAATCGGTTTTGGAACGTCCCGATCAACGGATTTTGTCCCAGACGTCTTGGTAGAACGCCTGCGCAGTCTGATCGTAGCGAACTGTGTTCGCTCCAGGGGTCCCAACACCAGCTCTCGCAGAAACGACGCCAGTCGTTGGTCCTCGCTTCTTCCTCGGCATCTGCGGGGGGTCACGCTCTCCTCGTGATGGGTCCTGACCTGAAGTAGACATCCTCCTTTTTGGTCGTTGTCTAAAACTATCGGCTTCATCATCCCGAAAGGCACACAATTTTCAAACCAGAAAACATTAAGTTCCCGCACTTGAACTTCATCGACAAATTAATCAAATTTTCAACAAATTACAATCAAATTAAACAACCAATTCAACTCAACATATATCCAGTAAACTAATTACCGTCGAAAAATAGTAAATTAACTTAACTAATTAAATCACATAAACATTTAAATTTCAATTCAAATAATTACGATAATATAAAACTACACTACATTAAACATTTCAATTCAACTTTACTAACAAAATTACTAAGTAACAATCACATAAACATTTCAATTTCAATTCAAAAAATTACGATAATCTAAAACTAAACAAAATTAAACATTTCAATTCAATTTCACATAAACGTAACGAACCTATAACCAATCCAAAATCTCTAACCAATCCAAAATCTCTAACCAATACAAAATCTCACTAATCCAAAATTTATAACCAAACTAATCACGTTCCAAAAAAAAAATCAACGAGAGGAACTCATACCTCCACGGTCGCGGGGTGGGCTTGTCGTCAAGGATGGAGTGGGCTCGTCGAGGGCTCAGCTGAGGCGCGCGGCTCGGGGCGGGAAACTGGTCCGGTCGACGGGGCGAGCAAGGCTGGTCCGGGCGGCGGGGCGGACAAGGCAGGTCACGGCCGGCGGGGCTGGAAGAGAGAGAGACAGAGTGAGATTGAGAGACGGTGAGACAGAGAGAGAGAGAGGGGGGACGTACCTGAGAGCGTATGGTCGGGGCGACGCGGGTTAAGGGAGAGTGGGCGGCCAAGCGGGCGAGGCTGGAAGAGAGAGAGAGATAGAGTGAAATTGAGAGACGGTGAGATAGAGAGAGAGGGGGGGGGGACGTACCTAAGAGCGTTTGGTCGGACGGCTGGGAGGGGCGGCGCGGGTTAAGGGAGAGCGGTGAGTGGAAGGGGACGGCAGAGAGCAGATTTGAAGGAGAGCGGCGACGGCGACTTTGCGGCGGCGGTGAGAGAGAGCGCAGTGGAGAGAGAGGAGACTCGGGCGGCGAGAGAGAGAAGATTGAGAGTGATAATGAGATTTGACCGAGTGAAAGAGAAGAAGAAGGCTCAGTCGAGTTATAACCCCTTTTCATATTGGGTGCGACATTGTCGCACCTAATAATCATATTGGGTGCGACATGTCGCACCCAATGTCGCACCCAATATGATTTCCCAGCTCCAAAAATATTCGGAGGGAATTCGCTGACAACTTTAATTTTTAAAAACATTGGGTGCGACATTTTTCGCACCTAATACCTTTAGGTGCGACATTTGTCGCACCGAAAGGTATTAGATGCGACATTTTAATATCAGGTGCGACAATATCGCACCTAATACCACTAAACATTAGCGAAATTTTTAGTCATCTGGATGAATATCCGGTGCGACATGTCGCACCTAATATTGGTTTAGGTGTGACTATTAGGTGCGACATGTCGCACCTAATACCCTTCTGCACCCAATATGTTAATTTGTAGTAGTGTTAGGTGATGACTGTTGGTGATTAATGCACCTTAAATAACCAATTAAATGCGGAAAATAATAATTACGCTTACAAGAGCTAATTATTAAAATGGTTATTAAACAAGATCTAGATTACTTAATTAATTAATCATAAGAAACTCCATCAAGCAACCATATCAGATAAAAGACGAGTTTAAGAAAACTCACAGTTTTTGGCTCACAAACCGAAAGTTTTCACAATCTGTCTTCGTGTTGAACGTACAAGCCTCCACACGATCAAATCTGGAACTCCTCCTTCAAGGATTCGATGTGATGACACCAAAGTCTTCCGAAACATAATCTCCGAGGATGATAAGACAAAATAGTGGGCTTCGTTATATCTCACTAGATTGGAAACAGGGTGTTTCCGATCTTTCTCTCGTATTTCTAAGAATCAAATTGAAGCAATTCCGAGGGGAGGAAGGAGAAGCAAGCACACGGCCACAAAGGAGAGCGTGTGGGCGTTTTTAGCTGTATGGCTAGGTTCTTTTTTTTATTTTTTTTTTTATAATTTTTGCTTCACATCAGCCATCTATTTATAGCAGTTTAAAATGTATTTTCTTTTATTGTGTTCACACTAGTTGATTAAATCTCAGCCCTTGGATCTCAACGAGTGAATCCTATTTTTCCTCTCATCCATCAGATCAATATCTAGGATTTTATTTTATACAACAATATAAAATATTTTCTGTTGAGAAAATCTAGGAAATTATATTCTCATGGATATTCTCCTAAATATCCTCTAAATATTTAGACTAAAGATTAGGAGAGAATGTAAGAAAATATATCTCCTATTTATTCTCCTATATTTTAGGAACAAAGAAACATAAAAATACTGGTTACCACACCAGTGCAAAAAATGTCCAACACCGTAAGGGGTATGCGATTTTTTTGCTTTTTCAAGGCCTAATAGATTTAAGTTCATTAAACGCTTATTTACTTGTCCAACAATAAATAATAAGTTTATTTACTTGATCTAGCAATAAATAAACAGCTTTACTATAAATATTTATTTAATTCTCAAAATACCCTTTTTTGGAATTTAATGCTGTCAATCACTATTACAGCAAGTGAGATTATAATAATAATACATACTATTGTATTAACGTTCTTATCCGCCTTAATCGAAGCCGAATCGGGGACGATGGACCTACTAGTAGAAGCTTAATAAATCCGATAAAAAAGATGAAAAAAATCATTTATCTTTTTCGATCGATTCGTCTAATCTTAGTCAATACTCCACCGTGTAAGCTAAGACTGAACTCTCCTTTAATACTAGAATTATATTTACTCATCGTAACGAGTGTCCACTGATTTAGTCAGTACGTGATCATGACCCTCCAGGTTCTGCCCGTATCGAGATAGGCCAATTTGTTCCATCATACCTTTCACTACTACATATACTACATTAGAAGACATAAAATTTAAGACGTTCTGAAAATCGAATGACTTTGATAGTCAAAATTCTCATTTGGCTTTGCAAGTCGTTTAAAAAACGACTCAAACAAACTTTTGAAGTTAATAGAATAATGACTTAAAAAAGTCTACATAAAATATTACGAGTCAGTTTAAAAACGACTTCAAATGCATATATGTTTTTAAGACGTGTAAATATTGACTATAAAAGATATGTTGTGTCATTTTTAAGACGACTTTGAAAATAAAATCTTGGATTTTAAAGTTGTTTTATAAATGTCTTCAAATATATTTTAAAGTTGTTTTTTTAAACGTCTTCAAATATGGTGATAAGCATGACTTAAATATAATTCCATAACCTCCACGTATCTAAATTGTTTCCACGTATGAATTTTAAACTTTTATAATCCACGTATGAAATTCATACTAGTTATAATTCTTTAATTTTAGAAGGCTATATTTTTTTAATATGTCTAAATTAAATATCTTGAAATGATTATTTAATTTTTAAATGAATTCAATAAAGACTAAACAAACCCCAACTTCTTTGAGAAAAAAAAAACCTACTTCTCAGAACCGCTTCAATTCTCCTTCGAATGCTGAAATCATTTGTTATAAGGTGGAATATAGATTTTAATATTTGACTCCTTTGTACCAAACTCAAATGCGACGAATTAAAACGATATTGTTGGGGGTTCTTGACTTAGCTAAACGAATTTTCAAACATTCTAATTAATAAGTTCAAAAATGCATACAAATAATAGCAAGAGTTTATAATTATAGGGTGCATCGTTTGATACAATAGATATTCCATCAACCATATCGTAAAAATCTAATTTCATTGCTTACTTAACTAATCTCGATTATACTAACTGGTGCTACTTCTCCAAATCAGCGCACGAGGTCGGAGCTATTGGGCGATAGAGATTCACAACGAGCTATCTCAATTTAGAGACTGACATCGGAGATATATAACGCACTGAGATAAAATCCTCGAAAGCAGAGATACAAGAGGTAGCGACATGAGAATGTGGATAATTGAATATGATAAGCCCATATGAAGTTCCTAAATTTTATTTCGTTAACAAGTGGCTACCAAATTTAAGTTACTAGCCCTCTAATTTATATTTGAAAATAATTATCACTCCATTTGTGAGAATTTTTCATTTAATAATATGCACCAAAAATAAAAATATAACCGTTATGTAACAGATTAAGCCATATGAAATGTTAATATTTCTATTTAACCAACGTTTCAAATATGTTTTATTTATAGTCATTGAATTTGACATGTCAAAGTTAATTTCTGTAATATTTTAAATTTTTTACCATCGAATTTTTTGTTAATTATTATCTTGCAAAATTAATAAAGCATTAGATTTGTAATTTAAGTTTGCACGTGTCTTATTTCATCTTCTTACATGGAATGTTAGACATTGTTATTTAATAAACTCAAGCCAATCCTTTAATACTTAAGTAGATACCATAGACAAGATGATCATAAGTAGAGACCATAGACCAGATAATCACACAATCCAAAAAAAAAAAAAAGAAGAATTGGAAGTCTGAAATGAAACATATGTGTCTATTCATGCTTCCTAAAGGTGAATAAGCTCTTTAAGTCGTGGAAGAAAGCCTTTAGAAACTCGACCATTTGAAGAACCTTAACCGGACAAACCAAAGTGTAAAGGCCCTGGAAATATGCAGAGAAAGGCTTCTTTGGAACAGGTACGCACTTGAAGAGCAATGCGATTGGCAAAGACAGAGACGCAAGGCCTGTGCATACACCCCACATCCACCAATCCAGCTTCTCTGTGCCCGCGAACTTGTTTAGAGACTCGACCATTATAACCTGAAGAACCAAAGTGAAGGCAATGATAACAACAAAGAGCTTGTTCCTCTCGATCCCCTTTAGCACGTTCCTCTTCTCTTGCTTCCTCGCGTTGAACTCGTTGAACACCTGGCACAGAACGAAGGTGTTGAAGATCATCGTGTCTATTACCTTGTCGTTGACCCAAAGGATTGACTCCCCTCGGAACAGGAGAACAAGCAGGACAGATGTTTGATAAAAAGCCTGAACGAGAAGGTTCCTCCACATGACGTTGGTGATCAGCGGTTCAGTCCGACCAACCGGCGGGCTGTCCATGAGCTCTTTGGCGGGCTTCTCTGTGGCCCGCCGAGTGTGTCCATGATTAGGTCCATCCACACGATCTGCACTACTGAGAGGGGTATTCCTCCGTCGGAAACCGATGCGACGAAGTTGATCAGAAGTCCCGCCACGTTGACGGTGAGCTGGAACTGCATGAACTTCTGTATGTTGTTGTAAACGCACCTACCCCACCAGAGAATCGTGGCCACCGAAGCGAAGCTGTCTCCGAGGATGATGATATCGGAGCTCTCCTTCGCCTCCTTCGTTCCCTGCAAACCCATGCAGAGACCCACGTCGGCTTCTTTCAGCGCCGGAGCATTATTGGTTCCGTCTCCGACGACGACGGCGACCACGTGTCCCTTCTGCTTCAAACACTGAACCATGAGAAGCTTATCAGACGGGGAAGATCGTGCCATAACTTTAATGCTATCGACTCTGCTCAACCGCTCCTCCGATGATAGCGACCGGAACTCTGCTCCCTCGATCACCTCTCCACCGGAGTTCTCGTCCAAAATCCCACACTCGGCGGCAATGGCTTTCGCGGTGAAGATGTTATCTCCTGTGATCATCTTCACCTTCACGCCTGCCGTTTGGCACTTCTCGACGGCATTCCTCGTCTCCGGCCCGCACGGATCCTCAATCCCGACCAAGCCTAGCAAAATCAGGTCGTTCTCTTCCATCTTGCTACCACTCAGCCCGTCTGAGGATTTTTTTGCGGCAAATGCAATGCATCGGAGACTCTCCGTGCCCATTTGTTCAATGACCGCCTCGATGTCAGTTCTAGTTGAGCTAACGTCGAGCTCTTTAACCATCCCGGTCCCGTCGTAGTACTTGGAGCACATTGCGAGGACGATCTCCGGCGCGCCTTTCCAGTGGCTCCATCGTGTCCCTTCGGAACTCCTTTCCACCAACGCTCCACTCCGCTTCTTCTTAGACCTGAAAGTGGAGATGGCCACTGCGGTGCGTCCTATCTGTAACTCGGCCACCTCAGCACCGACCTTCTCATCCCACCATGTGAGCATTGCCTTTTCCATCGGATTACATCCATATTCAAACCCCGGCACCGCCGCCTTACTCACGTTCATCACCACCGCTTCTCCCCAGAGTTCCGTGATCGGGCTTGGCATGGAAGATGAGGACATGTTGTCGGTGCCCATCCAAAACTTGGTGACCTTCATGTTGTTCGTGGTGAGGATCCCGGTCTTGTCTGTACATATCACAGTGGCGGAGCCCATAGTTCGGCAGGCAGAGAGCTTTCCTACCATGACTTCGTCGAACATCATCCTCTTCTTGGAGTAGGCGAGGCTGAGGTCGACAGCGAAAGGGAGTCCCTCAGGGTTCGCCACCACCATCGCCGTCAGGATTATCTCCACCACCTCGTTGATTATAGGGCCCGCACCGGTCCGTTTAACTAAGAGGACAACCAGCGCGACGACCATCAATGCGAGTCCAATTATTCCGATTCCTATTGTCAGGTTGGCGAGCTGGGTATGGAGCAGGTTCTCCTTGTCGTCAGAGTCTTCGGTGATCTCGCTCATCTTCTTGCCCCACTTTGTCTTCAGTCCAACAGAGGTGACCACCATTTTCCCGTTGCCGTTGGTGACTTTGGTCCCGCTGAGCAAGAATGGGTTTTGACTTTTGTTGATCTCCACGTGATCAACAGACGACGAGCCTACCAGAACTACTCTATCTCCTCGAACTTGGTCTCCGGATTCTTGGAAAACCATGTCACCCCCTTCCACGCTCGACTCGTCCACGGCAAGAGATTGGCCTTCTAGAGGTAGTCTTTCTACTGGAACTTGGTCGCCAGATTCCTGGAAGTCCACGTCGCCTTCTTCTGTGTTTGATTCGTCAACTTCAAGACACTGACCTTCCAGAAGTAGTCCGTCAGCTGGAACCTGGTCACCGAATTCCAGGAAAACCACGTCGCCACCAACGATGTCAAAGATCGAGATTTCTTGCCGGCGATCATCACGGATGACGTTAATTTTTATGTCCTTGCTGACTTTCCATCGCTTCTCATATTGTCGGCTTTGGCTGTTGCAAAATATATGTATATATATAAAAGGAAGAAAAATAAACCGATCAATACCATGTAAAATAATATAATTGAACTTAACTAAATGGAGCCGGGACTAATATCAAGTGAGTGAACCAAGGTTTGAAACTCCAGTGTCCATGAGTTTTTGATAATCTACAACATTGTGATGCGCTATTAAAAAGTTATTGTGATGCTCGATAAAAGAGCTGACAAAAAAAAATATGCAGAAGGAAATTTTTTTTTTTTTACATTTCAACACAATTTTAAAGGTATTGGGTGACATTTAATACAAACTATATAAAACTATATATTATGTGTTGGAAAAGAATTTAGGTGTTTATGGAAAGTATTTGTAAATATTAGAGGCTTGGTTATAAACTAGAGAGGTAATCTTTTTATTTGGATTAGCATAGCTTCATCTTGCTCCTTGAAGCCTTTTTCGGTAATACCCCACACATCTTGGGCACCTAATAATGCACTAATCTTGATGTTTCAATTGCCGTAGTCGGGATTTAGAAAGGTAAATCTTCATTCGCCATTTATTTTAAAATCTTGTGGCTCTGATACCACTCTGGACATATTCAGCAAATTCTAGATAACATGATAGTAAGTTCAAAAACAAAAGCCCAAACTAAAAATTAGAAATAGTTAAGCCTAAATACAACCAACAATGTCATTGTCAACTACAGAAGCGGAGTATAGAGCAGCTGTTGCAACAGCTCAGGAAAGTATGTGGTTTGTACTCTTAATGGAGGATTTGTACCAGAAAATTGACTATGCGGTGTCACTTCACTGCGACAACCAATCTGCGGTTTGCCTGGCAGAAAATCCGGTGTTTCATGCTATAACAAAGCATGTGGAGGTGCACTATCATTTTATCTGAGAGAAAGTTTTGAAGGAGGAAATCAAGATGCGGCAGATCAAGACGGATGACCAAGTAGCAGACTTGTTCACAAAAGGGCTAAGTACTAGCAAGTGTGAGGGCTTTTGCAGTCAGCTCAACATGGTGCGACGAATGGGGGCTAATACTGAGGGGGAGTGTTAAAAGATCAACACTACCCAATGGAATTTTCTAAAGCCCAACAATTGTGCAAGCTCATTTATACAAGGAGTCTAATTAAAAGCCCACTTGGAGTAAAAGTCCACTAACTAGAAACTTTTTAGTAATGTGTAGAAGTGTTTAGAATGTCTACAAGTATGTACAAAATCTAGATATTTTTAGAATCTCCTAGAAAGTGAGAAAATGTGTGGTTGATATTGTTTCACCACCACTATAAATACCCCTCACCATTACCATGTTTTTCATCTAAGAAAATTAAAGTGTAGTAGTCTCTAAAAAGGTGTCTTCAAAAGAGTCCTAGAGTGATTTTGTAGTGTGAGTTCTGAACACTTTCTCTTGTAATCTCTTCTTGAGTGGTCTTAATAAAAAGAATGTGTTTTTCCTACAAAAGAGTTGTGTTCAACAAGTGCTTCGTTGTCTCCCTCAACAACGAAGCAAGAACTTCGCCAACTACAAACCCAAAAACACCGCAACATTTCAGCTTTCTGAGGAGAGTTAGATGTCACACGGCTACACCACATCCAAAGCTCGGTTCCTTCATTTACTTTGATAAATCCATATCATAACAATAGCAATACCATCTTTGGACAAGGCATCAACGTTGACTTTGATAAATACCTCCACTGGCTACTCCCAAGTCCGAGTAGTAATAATTGTTTTCTTCGTACCCTGATTCCCGAAACAAAGTGGTTCTTTAGCTTCCCTCACCATGAAACCGCTCTTCCTCATCATGACATGGGCCTGAATACCTTTACCTTTGAAGATCCATTGGTTTTGCTAAAACCATAACTCTTCCAAGATCGTAACTGTAATCATAATGAATCATATTTGCTCATTATATATAACATTCTAGTTGTGATTGATACTAAAAAACTATCCAGCATCTCCCACCCATCGCACTCAATGTCCAAGTCAAGCGACGAGCCAAAGAAGACTCCGAACTAGGTATGCTTAGTCAAATCATAACAAAAGAAAATTAAGGAACGACCTCTAACCTACAACAAGAATACATTACTACAAATACTATTTTCCGGTGCGGAAGACATTCGGGTGCGACTTTTCGCACCAAAAATTCGCACCAAATGAGTCTTTCAGGTGTGACTTGTCGCACCCAAAACAGAAACAAGCATATAAAAATTTTCGTTGATTTTTTAAACTTTGGGTGCGACTTTTCGCACCCAAAAGTCCGTCAAACCCAATGCTTCATCAAAACTATTAGGTGCGACTTAGTCGCACCTATAGTCTTAAAACATTTGAGCAGTCAACTTTCCCCCTCTTTTTTGTGAAATACTATTAGGTGCGACTTTTCGCACCCAAAAGTCCGTCAAAACTTTTGGGTGCGACTTAGTCGCACCCAATGCTTCATCAAAACTATTAGGTGCGACTTAGTCGCACCTATAGTCTTAAAACATTTGAGCGGTCAACTTTCCCCTTCTTTTTTGTGAAATACTATTAGGTGCGACTTTTCACACCCAAAAGTACTATTAGGTGCAACTTTCCGCACCCAAAAGTACTATTCGGTGCGACTTTTCGCACCCAATGTCTTAAATTTATTGCGGTCAAATTTTCCTCCTCTTTTTTTTTTAAATACTATTAGGTGCGACTTTGTCGCAACCAAAGGTACTGACACGGATCATTGGGTGCGAAAAGTCGCACCCAAATTCTAGGTCATGATATAAAACAAATCAACCCGAGCCTCTCCCTCTCTCTGAGTTCTCTCTTTTCCCATCTTCTTCTTCTCTTGTCCATGCGCGAGCTGTGACCCCGAAGAAGCAAGGAGGCCGCGAGTTGGAGCGGTGTCACCGAGCTGAGCCCCCACCGCCGCCGCCGGACCTCAGGTGAGTTTCCTCTTCTTCTCTCTTTTTCTCTCTGTCCGACTCTCTCTCTAACTTTGTCTCCCTCTATTTCTTGTTGTAGGTCTATAGACCTGGTTCACCTCTCGCACCCCTGTCGTCGGCTCCGATCCGACCACCGAGCACCGGCCGAGAAGAAATCGCCGACCCCTCATCCACACGACCCAACCAACCACCGAGACTCACCACTGGACGCGCGCGCGGACCGAGAAGGAATGGGCCGAGAAGAAATGTGTTTTTTTGTGTGTCTTTGTGTATGTGTGTGTATGGTAATTGAGTGTGTGTGTGTATCCCTGGTTCGGAAGCTGTGGAGCCGGTCGCAAGAGGAGCGGCGAGGAGCGGCGACGGAGATCCGGTCCCTCTCGAAGAGAAGCACCTAAATGTCGCCATTTTTTGTGACTTTTTAGGTGCGACTTTAGGTGCGGAAAGTCGCACCTAAATGTCGCACCCGAAAGTCAAGACTTTTGGGTGCGACTTTTTGCATCCAAGACTTTTAGGTGCGGACTTTTGGGTGCGGAAAAGTCGCACCTAATGATATCTTTGGGTGCGAAAGGGGTGAATAGGAGGAGTGACCGTGCCTTTTTGTGCAGACTGCCTACGTACCCGTGTGTGGGATCAGGTCAGAACGTTGTTCAAGGCGTATGTAATGCAGTATGAGGCGCGGTCACTAGAGGGCGTTCTCGACGAAGGAGACGGAGCGCGGATGAGTCCTCGGCAACGTCTCAGAACTCCGTGGGACGCGTAGGACGCGTATGCGATTTTCTGTTGAAAATCGCAGACGCGTCTAGTGTGCTAGACGCGTAGGGGATTTTCAGTGGAAAACCCTGGGAGCGCTCTTGGGCACTGAACTCGGCGTTCGATCAGAGGGAGTGACGTTCGGGAGTCCCCGAGAGTGCTTCGAAACCTCTGAGAGCGAGAAAACTTGTAGAAAGCGCTTCAGGCCAAAGATGGCATCCAGAGAAGCCAAGAGAAGAGCGAGTATTCAAGAGAATGAATGGGAATGAATAGGATGGCTTCCCACTCAATGAGAGGCTCGAAAAGAGGTGCGGCGTGGGGTGCGCGGCGCGCAGAAGCCCATGCGCGGCGTGCAAGAGACTTTGTAAGGCGCGCACGTGGCGTGCTTTCCAGACGGCGCATGCGCTGGTTCAGGGGTGCGCGGCGTGCAGCTCTTATGGCGCGGCGCGCAGACCCTTGGCGCGGCGCGTGCCCTTCCTTGGTGGCGTGTAGGTTCCTTCGTGCGCGTCTTTTTTTAGGGTGCGTGCGCGTGCCCTTTTTTAAGGGGGCATATGGCTCAACTTGTCGACCGTTTATGGGCCTTGGAGGCCCTCGATGACCCGGCCCGTTCGGCCTTCGGGACTCGGGATTACACGCAAGCCGCGTGAAACATAAGGTATCATGGTCAACACGAGGATCCGGCAATTGACTCGTGGACACACGACTCTACTCAAGGAGTTATCTCGACTCGAGGGGTATAAATCGACTCGAGGAGCAAGGCTCGATTCGAGGAGAATGACTCGATTCGATGAGCCGAAAGTTGGCACGAGGACGTGCCAGTCGACTCGTGCCAGAAGGCTTTGCCGCCCTTCAGGACCTCCGGCCTGACCATCGGCCCTTTAAACGGCGTGTCTTCTCGACTTTCCTAGTCTTCCGAAAACGACCGACAACATCAGCCCCCCCAAGTTCGTCACCCAGGAGTCTCCTGGCGATGAACTTTTAGTCATCTTAGCCGGGTGTTTGAGGAAGCTTTATTTTCAAAGTCCTCACCGTCGCGAGGATACACACATTTTTTTTGGTGCGCGGGGGTAACGCGTTTGACAGGTTTTTCCCTTTTTTTTCAGTTGTGGAAGTAGGATTTGGACTCTTACCTCTCCCCCCCCAAAAGAGTCTATAAATAGAGGCACCACTCTCCTAGTTTTTCCACTTTCTTTTCTCTCTCTCTCTCTCTCTCTCTCTCTCTCTCTCTACACTTTTGCATGATGGATATTCCCTTACCTTACCCTTCTCAACTGAGGATCCTGAGATAGATTTCTCTTTCTTGCTTCAGGACTCTGAGCATGCAGAGAATGACCTCTTCTCGGGCTTAGGGGAGGTTCCTTTGTACGTGGAGGAGGATCCAAGTGGAATGGAGCAGTGGCTCGAAGAGGGAGAGGTGGGTGCGACTGCGCCCGTACCTCAGCCTCGAGAGGGAGTGGAAGAGCACACACCGACTGGGCGTGGCGCGGACGAGGATGCTGGTCGGCATGCGTTTGGGGGCGCTGCGTCTCGCCTCGTGATCAACTTAGTTGGCGAGGGGGCGCGCGACGTGCCCCAGTCTAATGTGCCAGAGTCCGACTTGGACGTTCAAGGCGCGTCGGGAAAAGTTGCCAGCGTGGCCGCGCCGGCCCTGTTAGAGTCGGTTCTCGACGAGATTGACTGCGTGGATGACTTCGGGCCGGAGTAAGATAATCCCGGAGGTGATTCGGAGACGCGTCCGGGAGCCAAGGGTCCTATAGTGGAACGTCCTGGGGGGCCAACGGTGATTGCCTCGGCCGTTGAGGATGAAGGCTCTTCCCCGGGATTGAGAGGTGCCAGGTCCGAGGTCTCAGACGCGGAATCGGTATTATCGGCGCGGTCTCTCGCTAGGAAGGAGTGGTATCCCGTGGAAGGCTTTGCTACTCCCGAGGGCTACGATTGTTCGGGGATCGATGCTTCGAGCTCGCTCATCTACCGAGCATTCGTTGGTCTCAGGGAGGCATACGCCATTCTGACGTCTGTGGCGCTTCTTCGTCCCTTGCCGGACGATCGTCCTTTCTATCCACGTCATGGGTTTGACGCAGTTTCAATAGCGAGTCTTCATTGCGGGTTACGATTGCCGTTCCAGCCCATTGTCCAGCAGATCATCACGCGATTGGGGGTGCATACCTGTCAGATGAGCCCGATGTTTTATCGCATGGTGGCGATGTGTCACATGGAGTGGCATTGCCAGACCAAGCGGGCGATGATCATGGGCGATTTTCGTAATCTTGTCGCGGCCTTCCCAGCGCCAGGACAACCCAACTTCTTCATGGCCTGCGATCGCCGGAACACCAAGCTGATCACGGATTCGGAGAAGCATAACAGGATAGCGTGGGTGTGGGTCTCAGTCAAGGCCTTTGGAGATGCACCACTCCGGTTCGGTCCTCTGACTGACTTCTTTGCTGATGCGGGGGCCGACGATCTCGAATTCGTGAAGGAGATCCGAGGAATGTCGGAGGCTCGGAAAGCTGGGGAGCGATTGCGCTCCCCCATGATGATGGCGTTCACTAGGTGGTTTCCGCCTTTCCCTCTTGACCGTGAAGATGTTAAATGGGCGGAAGAAGCCCATAGTGCCGTGTCGTCTCCCTTGAGCAGCGGCCTTCCAGGTACTTTGACGTTTGTTCTTTTTCAGTTTCAGTATCTTTTTAGTCAGAGTTCTGATCTTTGTTGTTTTTGTAGCTTCCTCAGCTAGGGCGAGGGCTCGCGCGCGTTTGGCGAGATCTTCCCGAGACTCGAAGTCACTAGCCGCAATTCGTTCTCGGATCGCGGCACGGATGGGCAGGGAGAAGTCTGACGCCGATCATTTGGAAAAGAGCGGTCCCCGTGCTTCTTTAAAGCGATCTTCTTCCTTGGCTCTTCCGGACACGTCTTCGAATTCGAAGCGCGCGAACTCGATGATCGAGACGGAGGCTGTGGAAGTTAGAGGGGAATGTTCCTAGGGGCTCGCGCAGTCCCCGTTGAAGATGTGGAAGGGCATTGTGGCAAGCAGCAATGTAGAGTTCTTCCGCAATGGCGTCTCTGACACACAGAGAGTAAGTTTCCCTCTACTTATCCTTTCGCTTTGTTTCGCTAGAATCTTATTTTTGCTGACTTGCTCTTTCAACCTCCTCAGGTGCTTGCGCGTGCGACCCGAGACGAGAAGATTCTACACGACCTTATTCGGCGTATGGGACTCGCCCATGAGGAGCTTGCTCAAGCGAAGTCTCAGCTAGCTCGGGCCGAGCGAGGCCCTTAGGCGGAGTTTACGAGTCTTTGCGAACAGCTCCAAGAGACCCATGTGGAGTTGGGAGTCGCCCGAGGCAAATATGATCGCGCTAAGTCAGCAGTGACGAAGATGGCTGGAGAATTGACGATGGAGCGTCAAGCTCTTGAAGTGGCGACTCGATCGATGGAAGTTTTCCGGAGCGAGGTGCGGGACCTTCGACACCAGTTAGAGACGTGTACAGAAGAAGCGAGCATTCTTCAAAGTCAACTCTCGTCGAGCGAGGCCGCCAGTGCCGGGCGGAGCGCGAGCGTGACTCTTTGGCAGAGGAAGTAGCTCGGCTCACCACGGAAAAGGCAGCGGCGCAACAGCTCACGTCTGACTTGCTTGACGACTTCGATGTCGGGATCGAGGAGGCAAGGCATGCTGCGGCGGTGGAGTGTCGGGAAGCTACCTCTACCGAGAACGTCTCTCGAGGGATAACCTTCCACTTCTTCGACTCTCTGATCCCACCGCTCGACGGGGTTGAGCCTCTTGGTGACGAGCTTATTGGTTGATAATATTTTCTTTTCTTTTTCGCGCAAGTGTTTAGCGCATTGCTTTCTCTAGGAATTCCCTTCCAGCGCACCTGTTTTAGTGCTTGCTTTCTAGGATTTTTGGGGCGGTTGCCATCTTTTTATGGAACATGATTTTCTTTTATGAACACGTCTGCTCATTATGGTCTTGCATTCTTACCCTGATTAGCTATGGCATGTTTCAGTAGATACGCGTCTTTCGCCAGTGGTTTTGGCAAGTCTTCTGCCTTAGCAGGATTTAGCCTTAGATATGCTAACCATTGTATGGTTTGCGTCCCTGTAGGCGTTTTTAGTGTGCCGTGTAGGGGTCTTTGTCGTGCCATGTAGGCGTCTTTATCTTGCCATGTAGGCGTCTTTGTCACGCCATGTAGGCGTCTTACGTGTGCCATGTAGGCGTCTTACGTACGCCATGTAGGCGTCTTACGTGCGCCATGTAGGTGTCTTAAGTGCGCATGTAGGCGTCTTAGGTGCGTTGCGAGGGACGACTTGGTTGCGCCATGTAGGCGTGTTACGTGCGCCATGTAGGCGTCTTAAGTGCGTCGCGAGGGACGACTTGGTGGTGTCATGTAGGCGTCTTACGTGCACCATGTAGGCGTCTTAGGTATGCCATGTAGGCGTCTTAGGTGCGTCGTGAGGGACGACTCGGTTGCGCCATGTAGGCGTCTGAGGTATGCCATGTAGGCGTCTTAGGTGCGTCGTGAGGGACAACTCAGTTGCGCCATGTAGGCGTCTTATGTGCGCCACGTAGGCGTCTTAGGTGCGTCACGAGAGACGACTTGGTTGCGCCATGTAGGCGTCTTACGTGCGCCATGTAGGCGTCTTACGTGTGCCATGTAGACGTCTTAGGTGTTTCGCGAGGGACGACTAGGTTGCGCCATGTAGGCGTCTTTCGTATACCATATAGGTGTCTTAAGTGCGCCGTGTAGGCGTCTTAGGTGCGTCGCGAGGGACGACTTGGTTGCGCCATGTAGGCGTCTTACGTGCGCCGTGTAGGCGTCTTAAGTGCGTCGCGAGGGACGACTTGGTTACGCCATGTAGGCGTCTTACGTGTGCCATGTAGGCGTCTTAGGTATGCCATGTAGGCGTCTTAGGTGCGTCGCGAGGGACGACTTGGTTGCGCCATGTAGGCGTCTTACGTGCGTCGCGAAGGACGACTTGGTTGTGCCATGTAGGTGTCTTACGTGCGCCAGTTAAGCGTCTTACGTGTGCCATGTAGGCATCTTAGTTGCGTCGCGAGGGACGACTTGATTGCGCCATGTAGGCGTCTTACGTGCGCCATGTACGCGTCTTAGTGTCCTTGTTCCCGTTTGTGTTCGGGTTGAGACTTAAGTTTTTTTTTTGGTGGAGCGTGTTTTCTTGAGGATTTCCTTACTGTTGCTAGCCCGAAAGTTTTTTGGGTCACAAGTTTTACTTTTGATAACCGGAAAACCTTTATAAAGCGGATTTTGAAAAAGAAACCTCGAACTTTATTATGATTGCGAAAAATTAAAAATCCTAAAACATTGGCTCGCATGCCGTATTGAATATGGGAAATTAAAGATATAAAATGGGGGAAGTGCTAGCTATTGGTAGTACTGCCTCAAGTGTTTTGCATTCCACGGGTGACGGATCGGGGTCCCGTCCGTGTGTTCGATGTAGTAGGTCCCGTCATGTATGACTTTACGGACTCTGTAGGGTCCTTCCCAATTTGGGCCAAGGACGCCGACGCCTTGCACTTGGGTATTCTGTACCAGGCTTCCGACGGCAAAGGTTCGCCTTTTGATCTTGGAGTTGTAGTATTTTTCGACTTTGTGCTTTTGTGCAGCGAGGCAGTTAAGCGCTTCTAACCTCTTTTTGTCGATTAAATCTAACTCTAGGCGCATGGCCTCATCGTTGTTTTCTTCGTTGAAAGTCTCAACTCGGAACGTGGGGATCTCGGTTTCGACTGGCACTACGGCTTCGATCCCGTATGCGAGGGAGAATGAAGTCTCCCCGGTGGCATTCCGTGCGATCGTCCGGTGAGCCCACAGGACGAATGGTTGCTCTTCGGCTCAGGCGCCTTTCTTATCTTCGAGTTTCTTTTTAAGATTTCTCTTAATATTCTTGTTGACTGCTTCGACCTGGTCGTTGGCCTACGGATGTCGTGGCGAGGAGACTGTCTTACTGATATTTAGTTGATCGAAGATATCTCTTACTCGCGCGTTGTCTAATTGTGTGCCATTGTCGGTCACAATCGAAACAGGGATGCCATGCCTGCATATGATGCTTTTCCAGATGAAGTTCGTCGTATTTGCTTGTAGAAGGAATATGACCTCGGACAATTACAAGACTTTTCCCACTTCCAGGATGTCTGGTAAAATACCCGAAGCTCCATCTATATCCAATACCGGCACCAATCGCTGATTCGCAGAGAAGATACGATAGTTCATGAAGAATAGTTGGTAATGTGTGAAGTTGCGGTGATTCTGGCGAGCGGCTCGGCTTCTACCCACTTGGTGAAGTAGTCTATGGCGATTTTTGCGTACTCGTATTGTCTTGGCGCTCTAGGGAGTTTGCGAATGATGTCAACGCCTCATTTAGCAAAGGGTCGTGAGACAACGATGCTGCTCAGTGGGGTCGACGGCAGTCTTGGGATTTCGGAGAAGCGTTGGCACTTGTCGCAGCGCCTCGCCCATTCACAGGCATCTTTTTTCATGGTAGGCCAAAAATAGCCTTGTTTAAGCGCTTTGAGGGCGAGGGAGATTCCACATATGCCCTCGTGTATTTCGCGGAGGACCTTGGTCGACTCGACGTTATTGAGGCATCGGAGCAGCGGTGTTGAGTAACCGTGCTTGTAGAGTATGTCATCTCGAAGCGTGTACTTGGATGCTAGGACCCTCAATTTATCTGCTTCCTTGCGGTCTTTGCGAAGTTCTCCTCTTCGCAGAAATTTGATAATTGGGTTCATCCAAGTTGACTGAGGCATATCTTCTATAGTCCCGACTTCATCCCGGGAGACGGATGGCCATGGAAGAAACTCGATAGGGATGGTTCCCAATCCATCTTCGTCAATGCCGGATCCGAGGCGAGAAAGTGCGTCAGCCTCTGAATTTTGTTCTCTCGGGATTTGGAGAATCTCGATCCAAGAGAAGGCATCGAGTTTGGAGTTTATCTTTGCTAGGTAGGCAACCATATTAGGCTCTTTGGCGGTGTAATCACCTTTAACTTGGTTTACGATCAACTGCGAGTCGCAGTGTATCCACAGGTTCTTTGCGCCAAGCTTTTGGCTAGCTCTATCCCAACAATGAAGGCCTCATATTCGGCCTCATTATTGGAGGCTTGGAATCCGTAGTGGAGGGCGTATCGTAACTTTTCCCCATCGGGGTTAGTCAAAATGATTCCGGCGCCAGCCCCCCGAGTATTAGATGCTCCATCTACGTGTAACTCCTAGATGGGACCCATTGGGTCGACCTTTCTCTTCCGCGTCATTGCGTTATTGGTTAAGTCATTTTTCGCTCTTCTCATATCAGGAGTGTAGGATAATTTTGCCACAAAGTCGGCTAAGGCCTGACCCTTTATAGTCGCTCTTGGGTGGAACTTAATCCTGTACTCGCTCAATTCTTGGGACCAGTTCGCCATGCGAGTCGATGTTCCCTTTTGAAGAGCTTTACCGATCGGGTGCTCAGTTCGCACTGCGATAGGGTGAGCTTGGAAATACGGACGCAGCTTTTTTAGCTGCCGTCACAAGAGCTAGAGAAAGTTTCTCTATCTCGGTGTAGCGCGTCTCCGCATCAAGTAAGGCTTTGCTCACATAGTAGATTGGCCATTGGACCTTATCTTATTCGTGGACAAGAATGGCGCTTACGACTCTTTCAGAGACGGCGAGGTATACATATAGCACCTCGCCCTCTTTTGGTTTGAAGAGAAACGGTGGGAACCCGAAGTAAGCCTTCATCTCTTGAAAGGCTTTTTTGCAGTCATTAGTCCACTCAAAGCCGTCCGCCTTCTTTAGAGCTTTGAAAAACAGTTGACACTTGTCGGTTGCTTTCGACACAAAGCGCGTCAGAGCAGCAATCCGACCGGTCAAGCTTTGCACCTCTTTAATTCGTCTTGGGGACTTCATTTCAAGGAGTGCCTTGATCTTTTCGGGATTCGTCTCTATCCCTCGTCGGCTAACAATGTATCCTAAGAATTTCCCGGATTCAACCCCGAACATGCACTTGTTGGGGTTTGAGTTTCATTTTGTTAAGATCTTTGTAATCTATGCAAATACGCCACTTTCCATTAGGTTTTTTCACCATCACCACGTTGGTGACCCACTTGGGGTACTTAGCTTCTCGGATGAAGTTCAAGGTGAGAAGTTTCTCGACCTCTTCATTTATGGCCAGGTATCGTTCTGGATTGAACGTTCGTCTAGCCTGCACTTTTTCGGTGACCTTTGGGTCGTCGTTCAATCGGTGCACTATTATTTCAGGATCAATTCCGGGCATATCCGCATGAGTCCATGCGAATAAATCCTTGAACTCTCAGAGGAAGGCGGTGAGTTGAGTCTTGGTGGCGAGTGGAAGTCGGATGCCGAACTTTACAACCTGGTCAGGTTTAGATTCGTCTAGCACGACTGGCGTGAGATCGTCGGAGGTTTCCACTTTAAGTCTCTCAACTTCATCCCGAGGGTCGAGTTCTCCGAATTTCCTCGCGTCCCTTAGGTCGCATGGGCAATCGTCTTCCAGTTGGAAGATTGTGTTAACCATTTTTCCGGCGGATTTGCCATCGACTCCTTGCACGTAGCATATTCTGGCCTGGGATTGATCTCCAGCCATGATGCCAATTCCTTCTTCAGTGAGGAATTTCACCAGTAGGTGATACGTGAAAGTTATAGCCCTCAGTCGGTTCAGCGTGGGTCGCCCAATGATGACATTATAGGGTGACTCCTGATCGACCACTAGGAATGGGACCATGTGAACGACTTCAATGCCTCCGGGAGTCCCGAAGGTGACCGGCAGATCAATGATGCCTTCGGTCATGACTCTCTCCCCCGTGAACCCAAATAAAGGGCCTTTGGGACAGAGTTGGGCGTAGCCCCCCGAGCTTCATGCGCTCCAGGGTGGTCTTGAAGATTATATCGGCAGCACTGTCGTTGTCCACGAGAACCCTTTTCACCAGGTTATTAGCCACTAGGGCTTTGAGCACTATTGCGTCATTGTGCGGATGCACAACTCGCTTGGCCTCTTCGTTGGTGAAGTGCATCATCTCGTGAGGCACGGACGGAGGTTCCTTGTAAGTAAGATTGACATGCATAGCAGCGTCTTCTTGAGCCACGGCCCTTACGAATTTCTTCCATTGTCGGGCTGAATCTCCATCTTGTGGACCTCCCAGTATGGTGGTCACAATGTGGATTTGCGGATTGGCGTCAGCAGTAGCTGCGGCTCGGTCGGCAGAAGCGGATGTTCCTCCTCCTTTGCCAGACTGTGGTCTGCCTGTGGTGGGGCCCGCAGTGCTGATCATGCGCAACACGTACTTTTTCAGCTCACCCGGTTGGATCAGAGCCTCGATTTTCCTTTTAAGATTGTAGCATTCGGAGGTTAGGTGGCCGTATTCTTGATGGAACTCGCAATATATAGATCGATCGCGAGTTGCGGGATCTTTTTTAATTGGATCCGGGGGAGTGAACTTGTCACGTGCCAAAGCCAAGATCCGATCCGGTGTTGTGTTCAGTGGCGTGAACGACGAATACCCTTTAAAGTCTTCCGCAAGTCGCGGCTTTTGGGGTACGTGGGGTTGGCTATTAGAAGCCTGACTCCCTTTATTTCGTCTTTTATGGGAGTCGCCTTGCTCGTGGCCAGGTTCGTCTCGACAACGAGAGTTTTGATTGTTGCCCTTGCGGCCGTCGAGGTAATCTCCGATTCCCATGAAAGTCTTGGCTCGAGTCATCAACTCGGCCATGGTAGAAGGGACACGGCCGATGCCGGATTTGAGGAAGTCACTTATGCGCAAGCCTTCAATGATAGCGGCAATTGCATCACCGTCGTCAAAGCGGTTGACCTTGTTCGATTCTTCAGTGAATCGGGCGAGGTATCGCCTAAGCTCTCTTGCTTGATTGACCACATGTACATCTTGGTCTTCTTTTGGACCATAGATGTGGCGAACCGTGCTAGGAGCATGTCATTCAGGTCCTTGAACGAGTGGATGCTTCCTGGCCTCAAGTTCTTGAACCACTCGAAACTGAGTCCGGCGAGGGTAAGACTAAAAGCTTGGCACATGGGGCCGGGAGCGACACCCTGCATCGTCATCCAAGTTTCATAATGCTGGATGTGGTAAGCGGGATCCGCTGTTCCATCATAGGGGACGAGGTTTGGGAGTTTGAAATTTTCCGTATATACCTCGGCCAATATCTGAGCCGTGAAAGGCAAGGAATTCTCCTCAACGACCCCATAGGCACTTCCGCCTATTCCGTATTCTCGGAGATCTCGTACTTCATTTCGAAGATTGTGGATCATAGTGACCACATCGAGACCGGTAGTCTAAGTAACTCCCTGTTCGGGAGGAGTCATCTGTTGCCTCTCATTAGACCCTTGACCCGTGCGGCGGTTCCCGTTAGTTGGGGCTACCAGGGGGATGTTTGGCCGAGAGCTTAGTCACTCTTTCAGGTCATTTCCACGCTCGTTGCGTTGAGCAGTAAGATGATCCCTGAGATCAGGGCTTGCCACATGGAGGCGCAGGCTTCGTCTACGATGGCGCGCTCTTCGCGTGCCCTGACGAGGGGTTCCCATCTTGGGAGGGCGGAGGTACATCCCCTGTCTTGGGCGAGGGGTTCGAAGGACCGCCTTCATTCACAGCGGGGAGTTCCCATTCCTTTGTGAGAGAAGTCTCGATATCCTCCGAATCGCTAGTACCCTCGTAATCAGGGTCGCGGTTGCGACTTTCCTCATTGAGGTTCTCAGGATCCCCATCAAGGATTACCGCATTATGCGTAGGTCGTTTCGCAGCCAGTCGGCTGTGGTACCTCGCATTCTTTGCCTTTAGTAGACAAATATTCTCCTCCAACTCCATGATGCGGTCGTCCCTGCTATCTGGAGATGAAGATGGTGAGCGGGTCGAGCTCTCTTCAAGGAGCGACTCTTCGTCACCATGCGCTCGGGAGCGCAAGAAATATTTTTTGGTCCCAGTAGCGTTATCAGGGTTGTTAGCGCCCATAGAACGTATGTGTGGTTGATTACTCATCTTTTCCCGAGTCCGAGAAAGTTGAACTTTCAAAAGAAAAGAAGAAGGTGGACAGAAGGGATTTCGAGCTGAAGAAGTCGGGAAGGCGGAGGTTCGACCCCTCATTCTAGTGCCAAAATGTTGTCGCACGAAAATGAACAACTACTGAAAACTTCGGGCGGTTCGACCCAAGGCCGGACCCAGTGGCCGCACCCGAGCCAAAGGTGTGAACTCGAAAGTCTCGAGCTGGATTTCATCTAGTCGGATGGCGCTTCTCAGATGAGGGAAATGGTGGAAAGGAGGAGTGACCGTGCCTTTTTGTGCAGGCTGCCTACGTACCCGTGTGTGGGATCAGGTCAGAACGTACTTCAAGGCGTATGTAACGCAGTATGAGGCGCGGAGCCTAGATGGCGTTCTCGACGAAGGAGATGGAGCGCGGAGGAGTCCTCGGCGACGTCTCAGAACTTCGTGGGATGCGTAGGCGATTTTCTGTCGAAAATCGCGGACGTGTCTAGTGTGCTAGACGCGCATGGGATTTTCAGTGAAAAACCCTGGGAGCGCGCTTGGGCACTGAACTCAGCGTTCGATCAGAGGGAGCGACGTCCGAGAGTCCACGAGAGTGCTTCGGAACCTCTGAGAGCGAGAAAACTTGTAGAAAGCGCTCCAAGCCAAAGATGGCATCCAGAGAAGCAAAAAGAAGAATGAGTATTCAAGAGAATGAATGGGAATGAATAGGATGGCTTCCCCCTCAATGAGAGGGGGTATTTATAGTAGTTGGATGTTCTTAAGAGGCTTGTACTTCGTCCATGTGGGACTGGGGGGCGCGCTCCCCTCAAGGAGGAGCGCGCTCTGCTCGAAAGGAGGTGCGGCGCGAGGTGTGCGGCGCGCATGAGGCTTTGTGCGATGCGCACGTGCCGTGCTTTTCGGACGGCGCGCGCACGCGCTAGTTCAGGGGTGCGCGGCGCGCAGACCCCTGGCCCGGCGCGCGCCCTTCCTTGGTGGCGTGTAGGTTCCTTCGCGCGCGTCTTTTTTTAGGGAGCCTACGCGTGCCCTTTTTTGAGGGGCATATGGCTCAACTTGTCGACCGTTTATGGGCCTTGGAGGCCCTCGATGACTAGGCCCGTTCGGCCTTCGGGACTCGGGATTACACGCAAGCCGCGTGAAACATAAGGTATCATGGTCGACACGAGGATCCGGCAATCGATTCGTGGACACACGACTCTACTCAAGGAGTTATCTCGACTCGAGGGGTATAACTCGACTTGAGGGGCAACGCTCGATTCGAGTACAATGACTCGACTCGTTGAGCCGAAATTCGGCACGAGGACTTGCCAGTCGACTCGTGCCAGAAGGGTTACCGCTGTTCAGGACCTCCGGCCTGATCATCGGCCCTTTAAACGGTGTGTCTTCTCGACTTTTCGAGTCTTCCGAAAACGACTGACAACAACCCTTGTGCTAGTGAAGAAACTATTATGACGCAACCGCCATAAGAATATCTTTAGGATTGAAGTTAGCCCCTTATTTTTCTTATAGGCCGAATTTGTACTAGATTCTCCGCAATATACTAGATCAACTTATTGTCCTTCAGTTCATATGAAATTCTCAACCGCTCAATCAATTTTACCACATCCTTCTCCATGTATCTTCGGAGTTTTTGAGCATCCCATCTTTTTGTAGATGTCCAGAATAATTCACTCACCTTCATGTCATTCTCCGCTTCACAATTGCATTTGAAAAAGTAGATCTACTGTTTTTCGTGATGTTTCTAAAGATGTTATAACATGTTATAAAACAACTTAGTAGTTCAGCATATTATAGAGAATAAATAAACTGTAAGTAAAGAAACAAAGAGTTGGACACAGTTCGGCCAATCGTGCCTGCTTCTGAGTGATGATAGTCTCGGTAGAAAGAGAACTTCACTATACGGTAGAATAAGTACAACTTTGGAAAACCATGGATGATCACTTTCCACGTTTCTTAAACTTTAAGACTACGCCAGTGATTTCTAACTCAGGCTCCCCCTAGGTTTGAACTCCCATCACTATCCACTCACACACGCTGCCAATATTTCAAACAATGTTCATAACAATACATGTTTTTACAATAATCAAAATAACAACAAAACAATGATGTGACTAAGCTCTAACAATGGTTGTCAATATCTCTGAGTAAAAGGCACACCTAAGACCAGGTATTTCGGCAATGACGAATCTAAGTGTGTAACCCCACAAAGAAAGAAAAATATTCCTTTTATAAGACACCACAGATGAGTGCCATTGGCTAGGGTTTCTCAATGCATAAAGTTCATTGGACGATCAGAAAAAGAGCTCTTTCCCTCTACGAGCATCTTCTATCTTTCCGAAATCGCATTGAATTCGACGTCACCGCCCATAGTGGGATCTATTATATTTTTACTTTTGATTGTGCTCTCCAGCACAGTTTATTATATGAAGATGACTTTTAAGATATAATAATCATAGATATACGTGTAAGATGCTCTATAAAGCAAAATGTCCGCTCCTATCTTTTTCGCCCTTTTACTTTGGCATACTCTTTCTTTATTACGCCAATAATATACTTATCCTTGTGGCTTTCTCCAATATTATCTGTTATATACTTCCAAAGATGTGGGCGCGCGAGGCGATTTTGGAGCGTGCAATGGCACGCCGCGCCGGGTAGATGGCGTGGCGCGTCATGTCTTCTGCGCGCCGAGCACGCGCTTCCTTGGAGGAGCGTACGACGGTGAGCTCTGCTTCGTGTGTGAGCTCGGACTCTCGTGCTTTCAGACCGTTTTGTGTGGGCCTTAGCCGTCGAGGGCATTTATGGGTTTTTTAGTGACCCAGCCCATCAGAATTCAAAATTTCACGCAAGTCGCGTGAAATTTAATGTTTCGGGTTTTTTGAGAATGCCGATAACATTGGACTATGTCCATTCTGATTTATTGGTCTCACTTTTTCATATTTTTTTGTAGATGATTTCTCTAGGAAAACCCGGATTTATTTCTAGAACAAAAGATGAAGCTTTTGAAAAAATTGTTGCTTGGAAGACTTTGATTGAAAACCAAACTAGCGAGAAAATGAGAAGACTCGGAACTTATATTGGCCTTGAAAAAAAAATGATGTACATATATATCTCGGGTTTAAGTGAAATGTGGCTTTTATATTTTTTGTTTTAAAAAATGTCGGGTTCATACTTTTAGTTTTATGAAAATGACGATATTATACCTTAGAATACGTAATCATGTCTCATTTATTCCAAACAAAAGTAAACAAAATGAATAAATATGTTATACTTTTGTATTTTAAAGTCTATTGTCGTCATATTTATAAAATTGAAACATGTCATTTCTGAAAACTAAAGATACAAATGCAATATTTCACTTATACCCAGGGCTACATACATCATTTTTCCATAAGAATCCGAGACATGTTAAAAGGAAGGACTGATCAGATGGCTCCGAGCCTCGGATTACATCTGAGTCAACTGTCTTGCGGTGGAGTATTCAAAGTCATTACAATTTTATGTATCCAACTTAAAATGACTCGGTATAATTACAAAGACAAATTTTTCAACGATTTTATTTTTTAAGAAAGATATCGTGAAAGTGTCACAGTATTATTTTCCAATCTTTTGAACTCATTTATGGATCCTGGAGTTTTAAAACACATAACTAAAACGAAAAAAACATACCTTGGTCTGAATAAAAAAGGGAAAACCTAAGAAATATTAAGATTTTACAAGGAATTCGTCATAATATGCTGACTTTTATGAAGATAATGCTATAGAAATCATTAAACGAAAAATTAGAAAAGCATATATACACGTGACTTGATATACGGTAGTGTCTATTTACTTATAATTTACGTTTATAAATATATGAAATTGGTTATTCACTTAATATTTATCAAATATTGATTATTTAGTAATATCAAAAGTTTAAATTGGTTATTTTCTTAATTTTTCCAATAAAATAATTGTCTCTTCAGAACAATAGAACAATGAATATTTCATATAGCGGTGCTTTCTTTGGCAGCTTAGGCATCATTCTATTTTGCATAACTAAAGAACGCTTAGTTCATACTCACAATTTTCCCTTCTCTATGTATAAACTGAATCACTACCATTATATTATGATTTATGTTGAATGTTTAATTACTATTATATTATATGAAATCATCCTAACCTGTAATTACTGATGGTAGAGAGAACCAGGACGATGAGAATGAGGGTGATGATGCTGAGGCCGTCCATCCAGCCATCCTCGAAGAAGATGAAAGACAAAACGGCGCAGATGAAGAAGATGATTACGGTCCAACTTTTCAAAGCCTTCCACGCGAAGTAGAAGAAGCTCTTCTGCGGAGGCCTCATACACGTGTTCGACCCAAACAAATCTCTCCTCCGCTTCACCTCGCCGCCTAGGGTCCGAATCCCGCGCCTCGGGTCAGTCTCGAGAGCCTCCACGACTCCCTCGACGCCCCCGAATTCTTCCTGGAGCCGAGAGAGGCTCTTCTCCGTCATGACCTCGACAAGCCTTGCGTGGTTGAACGACAGAGGCTGGATGTCGATTTCTACGTAGGGTTCCGGTGGTGCGGAGTTTGGGTCCATGTTTTATGTCAAGACAAGAAAAAAGAAAAGTATGAAGCACTAAACAAGTATGACACTGAACTTGTCCACTGGATTTGGAGACGAAGTGATGTGTGTTTGAGTAACGATCACGTTTAGGAGAGTTTCCTGTGTGCTTCCATTATATATAAAAGGGGAAGAGGCCTACTAAAAAGATAGTCTATCGTAGGACCTTTATCTCCTGTCTCTAGACCACGTTATAACTCGTGTATATCAAATTCTGAGATACTGTTTATCGTTATTGTACCGAGACTCATATTTTATGGAATAAATTTCACTTTTTCCCCCTCAACTATGACGTCGGTAACAATTTGCCCCTGCTATTCTGATTTGTGTCAACTGTTTACCTTGAACTTGTGTTTTTTATCAGAAGTAATCCTTCCGTTAATTTTTGCACTGGTCTGTTAGTTTTTTGATGACGTGGACAGTTTTTTGATGACGTGGACAGTATACTTCCATTATAAAAAATTAAAAATTAATAATAATGGGTTAATGCCATGGAAGAAACCCCGATCGAGCACCACCACATTAAAGACCATAATCCCATGGAAGAAACCCCGATCGAGCACCAGCACGTCGAAGACCAGCGCCCCTCGCTCAGTCCATGCCGCCCGAAGTGGCACAGCACCACCCCAACACCGGCCAAGTGGCGCCTCTTTCGGGGCTCGTGAGGGACGCCGCCGGTGACGTGTCCTTCTGCTTCCATGATTTGGCGCTCCCCGCCAACCGGGTTTAGCTCACCACTTTTTTTCTTTTTCTTTTTTTCCATTTTTCCTTCATTGATTGATTATGTCTGTGCTGTACTATGACTTGGCGCTCTCAGTCCATGTCTTTTTAATTTTTTATAATGGAAGTACTGTCCACGTCATCAAAAAAACTAACAGACCAGTGCAAAAAATAACAGAAGGATTACTTCTGATAAAAAACGCAAGTTCAAGGTAAACAGTTGACACAAATCAGAATAGCAGGGACAAATTATTACCGACGTCATAATTCAGGGGGAAAACGTGAAATTTATTCTATTTTATGAGTATATCCCTTACCGCAAAGATTTATTATGGGTTTTCCGAGAAAGAAATCATTAGATTTTCCATAATAGATAAATATAAAATAAGTTTTCATACATTTTTTTATTTATATTTAATTATATATTTATTTAGAATTGCGGTAAACCCCGATTTTCTTGCGGTAAACCCCGGTTTTTAACTGGATTGTGCCGGTTTTTTGCATAACGAATTCTCTATCGGTGCGGTAAAACCTCGGTTTTATGTATTTCACGGTTTTGTTACCGAGATCTAATAGTAAGCCGTATACTGTGCGGTAACCCACCGATTACTCCGGTAACTCAAACCTTGATTTATATGTATTCCGATTTTTATATTTATTGATGTTGTTTCCTCGGGTATTTCTCGTTCCACAATGGCTTGGCTTCGTCAATAACATTCACCTCGTGTGAGTATTTTGTAGGAAAAACAATTAGGGAATATAAAGTGATACTTGCGAAAAGGAAGTTTTTTTTGTTATTGATTGTTCACTAAAAGACAAGCACGATATATTGTGGATGAAACATATGTAAGTGGAAAAAAAATCTCACATAGAAAAAATACTAAGAAGGTGAACTTTTTACATATGTTCAAAGAAATAGCAATTTTTAAATATTATGGATTCATGAGAGTGTCAGTTGTCACTCCCTCGCACGTTGCTTGCTCAAACACGCTTACGCCGGGGTTGGGCTCGAGCACAGAGGTTTTAGTGGCTCTTTGTAGGCGCACATTACTTTAGCACAATACCACGTAGACATCGTAGCGAGATCAACAAACAGCACACTTCGTGGTGATTCTCGTTGTGACCGTTGCCTTTCAAACATCCACTTATTTTTAGTGCAACGTTTATTTTTGAACGTACATAAACGATTTCTTATATAAAATACGTTGGGTTTTAGAAATCGAACCTTGATTTTTGAACTTCTATCTTCCTCCTATATATATATATATATATATATATATATATATATATATATATATATATATATTGTGCTTCCAATGATTTCATAAATTTGTATTTATTTCATATAAGAATATAAAATAGGATCAAGCGGCTATATAGCCAAATAGAACTTAAGCTTTTGCAAAATAGTCATAGTTTGTCAACTATATGCAAACTAGCCAAAATAAGATTAATCTAGGCTGAATTAAATTTAATCCCAACGAACTATAAAGACAGAATGTAAGTTTTATGAAGGCTGGATTATAATTAATCGAGGCAGGATTAAAAGTCGTAGTACTCTCAATTGGCTATTTTGCTATACCTAATGAAACTATGACTATTTTGCAAAAGTCGTAGTTTGAATTGGCTATTTCATACCATTTTTCCTATAAAATAATTAGTTCTAATTCTGTTTCCAATGATTTATTAAATTTATATTTATTTGACGTTCATTCTCCATTGATTAATAATATTCTTTTTTTTTTATATATAAAGTTGTAGAATATTCAAAATTTATATTCTTTTTGTTCTTGTAATATGTCTGGCACGGTGGGTAGGGCAGCAGCTCTTCGCCTCAACATGAATTTGTCGCATACAGCAACAGTTTTTCCGTACATCTTCTCTCTTGATTAGTCAGTATATATATACACGTGTGTGGGGCAGGTGTTTTACCCCCTGATGCGGATCTTGCTGAAAATCCACCAGCATTGTGCAGGTTTGCCAGAAGGTGAAAGTTTGCATATACCGGTAAGGACAGCTTAAAGCGTTGAAGAAAACTGATGGAGATGCTTTCTGGTCTATTTGCGTAACATAACATATATGACCTCACAATTCTCTTCCATATATATATATATATATATATATATATTTATATATATATATTCGCTTCCTTCTGCTTTACTATTATTATTATTATTATTGTAGGGGTCAAAAATCAATTTTCTAAAAATAAAAATAACAAAACCATTTAAGTTGGGCTTAGGTTTGACCAAAGCCCAACAACAGACCCAGTCCGGCTCTCAAGGAAATATCTGGACCCAGTTCGACTCCAGAAGCTCGGCCCAAGCCCAATAAGGAGCTCAGTTCGCCACAGGAATGACGAGCCGCCCGAGTTGACCCAGTGAGAGGAATCGGTCATGGTCAGATAGAAGACTCCGCCGCGAAGACCGGATCTGAGATAACTTCGACTAGCGACGTGGCAGAGCCGAACTGACGAACACGTGTCCACTTCAACGAACCAGCCTCGACTATAAATAGAAGCCGATATGTCAAATTTCGCACACGCAAGCTTACAATCTTACTTTCGATTTCTTATCTCTATATTCTCTGAGTTCGCCTTTGTTGAGTTCGGCATTCCGCCATCTTCTAGTTTGTAATCTCTTCGGTTATTAATAAAAACTTCGAGCATTTATATTCGTTTCTGTCCATTTCTTTTGAATTTCCTTTGCTTCTTATACGACGTCTTCTGAAACCCATAATGATAATAAATCAAATATATATACTATATTATAATTTGAGATTGTTGAAATCGATATCAACAATTTGGCGCCGTATGTGGAAAATCATACATTACATCACGACTGGTACGGTCCCGTCCGACAAGATGGCAAAATAGCTATCACTGTCACGGCAGTAATAGCTATAGAAGGAGGGATTGGAGGGATGAAATCATACATTACATCACGACTGGTACGGTCCCGTCCGACAAGATGGCAAAACGAAGGCTCATACTATAAGGAGCACAAGATTTTGCGTAATAGACGGAAACCTATTCAAAAGAAGCTTCGCAGGATCATACCTCAAGTGCGTCGGCACGGACGAATCAAAATGGATCCTAGAAGACGTACACGAGGGAGAGTGCGGAAGCCACACAGGAGGCAGAGCACTCGCCATCAAAATAAAGAGGCAAAGCTATTTTTGGCCGACCATGCTGGCAGATTGCGAGGCACATTCGCGCCGCTGCGACCAATGCCAACGCCACACACCTAACATAAAAAGACCCGCGGAAGAGTTATCCTCCATCTCATCTCCATACCCATTCATGAAATGGTCTATGGACGTCGTGGGACCAATGCCACCCGCCCCCGGCGGACTAAGGTTTTTGTTAATCTTAACAGATTATTTCTCTAAATGGGTCGAAGCAGGCGCCTTCGTCTTGATAAAAGATGTCGACGCAACCGCATTCATCTGGAATAATATATTCTGTCGGCATGGAACCCCCCATGAGATCGTAACGGACAACGAGTCACAGTTCATATAAAAAAAATTCAGAACTTTTTGTTTCCGCAATAACATTGAGTTGAGGATGCCAACACCACGGTATCCTCAAGGAAATGGACATGCATAAGCGACAAACAAAACTATAGTAGACTCAATAAGGAAAAGGCTCGATGCCAAGAAAAGATGGTGGGCAGAAGAATTGCCCGGTGTGCTCTGGGCATACCGAACTAGTCCTCGAAGGCCAACAGGAGAAACCCCTTTTCTCCCTGATTCACGGGGTCGAGTCAGTCATCCCGATCGAGCACCATGTGCAAACCCTTAGCGTGACGCATGCGCCTGAGGATGAGTCAAGAAATAACGAATCACTATGCGACTCCTTGGATTTTCTGGAAGAAAGGCGAGATGCGGCCCTGGGGCGTCTATCCCTCTATAGGCAATCCATTGCCATATTCTACAATAAGGGCGTCAACGCAAGAAGATTTGACATAGGAGACTTGGTTCTCCGAAAAATATTCCAAAACATTGCTGAAGCAAACGCAGGAAAACTCGGTGCAAATTGGGAAGGCCCTTACAGGGTCACGAAAATAGCACATCCCGGCGTCTATGAACTTGGAACACTCAGTGGTGTTCCCGTTTTAAGATCATGGAACGTGATCAATCTAAAAAAGTATTACTACTAAAAAGGGAAGAATCGAACTACGATCGACTTGATCCCTGCATAAGGGTACGTAGGCAGCCTCTCTCTGCGAAGGCACAGTCCCAAAAATAAAATAATACAAGTCGCCCGTTGGGTAACAATTGCGAAAGTATAACAAAAGGCTCCGAAGCGCACACCTCGTCCTAGGACCACGGTGTAAATACCTCATGACCAAGGCGAGATCCGAAGTCTCACCTCGTCATCTCACGTAACATCTGAATCAAATGACATACCCCGCTAGAGAGGACCTCGTCCGAGAAAAACCTAGCGAAGATTTTTAGATCTCGGCGATCTAAAAAGACTAGACAACACCCGGGTAAGATTCATTTGTTTACTCCAGCCTAAAGGAAACATTTTAGATCTTGGTTATCTGAAAGACTTAGCAACTATAAAAACATATGGCAACGCGACTCCGGCCTAAGGGAAACATTTTAGATACTGCATAATAAAAAAGACTTAGCCGCTTCGAAAATATCGCCATATGACCTCGGCCTAAAATCTTAAGGGAAACATTTTAGATCCCGACGATCTAAAAGACTTAACAGATTTTAGAAAACCCAAAGTGACCAAGAGTTTTACCAGGTAACATTTTAAGGAAACCCTCCGAACGAAATGGCGACCTGATAAACTTTGACAAAAGACTCATACATTCATCCACTCTTAAAGAAAATTTTGGCGAGCTAAAAGACTTGACAAATATTTAAAAAATGAAAACCGTATTAAAATAAAATAAAAAAGAAACAATAATAAACAAAACAAGGAATCCAAAATAGATAGGGGTACCGAAGCCCCCTATAATTGTTTCAAGACATATAAAAGTTTCGCCCAAAACAAACGGGCCCAAAATATAGAGATAAAAATGCTGGAAAACAAAAACGATGAACAAAGAGCGAGACCACGATGAGAACGGCTCTGAGCTCAAGCTTCGGGACGCTCGGGGGAAGGGGTGAATCGTTGAGCCTCCTCCTCGACCTCGGGAATCGGGTTCAGGGTCTCGTCCGTCACGCCCATCATCGACCCGTGCTCGTCAAAGGGAGGAACCTCGAATTCGGGGACCTCGGCGGAAGCATCAGGAGCGGAGTCGGGCTGGACCTCGAGAGGAGAATGGTCGGCATAGGGAGTGAAGGGGATATCCTCGACCTCGGGAATGGCGATGACGGAAAAATCTGCCTCATACTGAGCGATGTCATCCTCGGTGTCTTTGAGCTCGCCCGACCAGTCGGAAATATCCCCCTTCAGGGCTTCCGAGATCAACTCCCTGTTGCCCCGACACTGCTCGAGCTTCCTCAGGACAATGATGGTCTCGTCCATCTTCTCCTTCTGAGCACGATACTTCAGTATCTGCTCCCAGTATCGCAGCGAAGTCGCCTTCCGCGCCGACAGGACTGCCCGAGCCTTCTCAACATTTGCCGACCTCTTGACCTTCGCCAGTTCGCTCAAAGCGGTGGCCAGATCTCGATCCCGGTTCCTCACCTTGGCCTCGGACACGTCTAGCTTTTTCTTCAGCTCGGCCGCGTGAACGCCCCATTTCTCGATCACGGTTTCCTTCTTCCCAACCTCGGCTTCCAAGCCCTTGGCCTTTGCCTCCAGGTCGGCCTGAGCGGCCTTGTACTTCCCCAAGAGTGCGTCCTTGGCAGCAACGCCCTCCTCGAGGGAAGTGACTTTCCCGCCCACCTCCTTGAGCTCGGCTTGAAGGGACTCTGTCCCCTTCTTCACCGAGTCAAGTTCGGCGAGAGAAGCAATCGCTTTTCGAAGGCGCCTCTCGTACCGATAGACCCCCCGGTTGAACTGGGTACACAACTACAAAAAATAAAAGAGAAAAGAAAATAGTACGAGAAATATTAAGTATCTAAGTTCGACCCTTCCATAAAAATCATTAGAAAAAACAAAATATATACTTACCCCGGTGATGGTTGATGCCATGCATCGATACCAGTCCGACTCCGTCAGCTTGGGAACCTTAGGCAGCCCGTGACCTTCTATGGTCAACTGCGTGACGAGTCCTGCGGACGAATAAAAATCATCGCAGAGAAGGTGATCCTGGTTGTAATAAAAATTGACGAGATGCTTCTTCTTCGGTTTCGAAGAAGAAGCACCGGGATCACCTCATCGCGCCCTCGCAAGACCACCCCGAGTCCTCGTCGCGCCGCTATCACCGGCCGGGGTGCTCTCCCCCTGCGCCGCTCCGACATCAGGAGCGTTCTCTGGTTTGCCTGGAGCGACCACGGGTTCCGGGTCCCTGCCCCCGTCACCCCTGTCCTTCCTCTTCTTCATTTTTAGCCTGCCCTCACGAGGGGCATCCTCTTCTTCATCTCGGCCCTCGCTCCGGCCTGCTGGAGTCTTCCTCTTTTTGGGCCCCGCTGTGGCCCCAGCCGAGGTGCCCGCCTGCTCAACAGACGTAGCGAAAACAGACCCGAGGGCTAAATCGCCCCGAGCCTCTCCGGCCCTCGCAGGGGCGACCTCAGTCTCGACATCCACAACCGGGATATCGGCATGGAAGCGCTCTCCGATGATCTCGACCTCGGGATCATGAGAGGGACCCGAGGGCGCAGCAGCCGAAGAGGATGCCGCCGCGGTCTTCTTGCTGCGCCTCGCGTCCCGAGCACCTAGATGGACATTCATCGCTTCCTCGGTGACTAAATATATAAATAATAATAATAAGTAATAAAAAAATGATTGAAATGAGCGGTGATTGATAGACTCCTCAAACAAGAATCATATAAATGCCGAACTTACCGTCTCCAGGAGGGGGAGGCCAAAGTCCGGCTGAGGTGAATCGCTCCGGAGTGAAGCTCGGCCAATCAACAATGCCTTCACGAAGCTGGTCAAGTTTAACTACAAACTCCGCGATCGAGAGAGCCTTGATTTTTCCTATCGTAACAGAGATAACAATACACAGTTAAAGCGCCTATAAAAAAAGAGGAAGAGCAAGGTTTAAAAGTATCTAATAACAGGTTCGCATACTCGGTGAGCTCGCCCACTTCGCTGAAAAATTATGAGCTCGGCTCCCGAGGGATTGCTCATTGACGGCGAAATAAAAATAACGCCGTCCCCAGTTCTTGTCTTTCGAAGGAAGACCAGAGATCACTCCCCGGCCAGCAGCCTTCGAAAGATAGAAACACTTGGGGTCGTGTTTCGAGTTTGCCTTGACCACGCAAAGACGGACTAAGTCCGTCAAAGCGAGGTCAACCTTCTGTTCTTGGGCCACAAACAAGAGACCCATGACCATTCGGACAAAGTTGGGGCACATCTGGGGCAAAGTTAACCCAGGGCCTCGACGAAGTCGAAAAGAAGGGGTGGATCGGGAACCGAAGTTCGCACGACTCCAACCAGACCTCATACATGCAACAGTACCCCTCAACCAAGGTATCCGTTGTAGCAAGAGGTGGAGGCAGAAGAAGCCCGATCTCGGGGGCTATTTGGTATTTATGGCGGATGCTCAAAAGATCCGAGCTCCTGATAGCCGAGGGCATGAGGATGTCCTCATTACCCAGAGGATTGGGTCTTGGCTGTGGAATCTCAGACCCAGACATCGAGGTTTATGAAAGTTAAACTAAGAAAACGATGTCGAAGTGTTTGAAGATAGGAACTTCGTGTGAGTTCGCTGTTAGAACTAAGGACGAAGTGTTCAGAAAATAAAATTTAGCTTGAGTTCGCCAAGTGAAATGAAGAAATTTAAAGCCGAAGTCACGGAAATAGAAAAATGTTTGAGAGAGAAAAGAGAGAAAAGTGTTTCGGAAGAAGTAAAGAGAATGAGAAGTTACCTTTTCGCCAAAGCCGCTTGGAATATAAGTGAAATGAGAGAACCCTTCGAATTACTCTTATTTAAAACAATTTATTTTAAAACCAAATTCCGAGAGTATCTAATGATTACGGATCAAATCAAATATTCGGTCGGTTAAAATAATATAAAATCTCAACTGGCGGCTGACTCTTCGACTTCGACTGACGAAGCACAGTTAAACTCGCGCCACGTGTCAAAATATCCCGGAAATTTACGCACCGCGCGCCCCAAAAATCGAATATTTGAATCTTTCCCCCTATTTTATTTCGGGATTCCGAAAATTTCGCTCAAGTATTTTAAAAAATATTTGAAATATTTTTCAAAACTACTCGGGGGCTAATTGTGGGGGTTAAAAATCAATTTTCTAAAAATAAAAATAACAAAACCATTTAAGTTGGGCTTAGGTTTGACCAAAGCCCAACAACAGACCCAGTCAGGCTCTCAAGGACATATCTGGACCCAGTTCAACTCCAGAAGCTCGGCCCAAGCCGAATAAGGAGCCCAGTTCGCCACAGGAATGACGAACCGCCCGAGTTGACCCGGCGAGAGGAATCGATCATGGTCAGATAGAAGACTCCGCCGCGAAGACCGGATCTGAGATAACTTCGACTAGCGACGTGGCATAGCCGAATTGACGAACACGTGTCCACTTCAACGAACCAGCCTCGACTATAAATAGAAGCCGATATGTCAAATTTCGCACACGCAAGCTTACAATCTTACTTTCGATCTCTTATCTCTATATTCTGTGAGTTCGTCCTTGTTGAGTTCGGCACTCCGCCATCTTCTAGTTTGTAATCTCTTCGGTTATTAATAAAAACTTCGAGCATTTATATTCGTTTATGTCCATTTCATTTGAATTTCCTTTGCTTCTTATACGACGTCTTCTGAAACCCATAATTATAATAAATCAAATATATATACTATATTATAATTTGAGATTGTTGAAATCGACATCAACAATTATTATTATTATTAATATTATTATTATTATTATTATTGTTTGTTATTAATCTATTTTTTTTTATAATTATTGTAAACTTTTAAATTTTTCACTTAATAATTAACAATATGATAATTACTCATCAAACATTAAAAAAAAATATATATTATATATGATCATTTAATTTTAGAAAATGATAACCATATGTAAATATAATATTTAATTTATTTTAATATTATTATTAATTATATATATCTTAATATTTAATTTATCATTTTTAAAGTTTAAGGTAAATTTTAGGTAAACAGTCAACGTTTTGGTAGAGTTTTTCAGTCAATTTACGGGTGTAAATATTTGGTCATGGCTATTTATCAAAAACTTACTAAAGTTGACTAAATAACAAACTAAAACTGTACATAAGGCTAAATATCTAAGGGACCCTATTATTTGTCACTAAAAACCCCTGTGAATCCGGTATTTATCGATTTATCTATTCGATAACAGTATATCGTTCACGAAATACCCCGGTAAAACCCTCGATATTCTCCGGCATACTCATAAAATATGAATCCCGATTCAATACCAGTAATGGTAATTCAATCATTGCATCCAAGTCCGTGTCAGACTTGGAGTGTATAGCGGCAAAGCTAGGTATCGTCAGACTAAGAGTCCTGAGTCTCACGAGCAAGCTGGAGACCGTCCCAAGTCCGGTGAGTTTTCTGACTCTAGCGGCCAGAAACATGAAAATTGAAATTACTCCTAAAAGAGGTCTCCGATTGACTCTCCTATAAATAGAAACTCTATCTTTAATTTAAAAAAAAAAAAAAAAACCTTAGCAACTCTAACTAACCACATTAATAAATACTTTTTTTTTAATCTTCGCATAATAGCATTAAATGTCTACCATCTCTCTTTTGAATCTCTCATTTTCTCTCAATAAACGAATAAAGCACCTATAATTTGTTTATTTGTTCTCCCATACATTATTAACCAGTTCTCGATGTCATATTATACATGGTCTCGAATTATTCATACAAAATAGTGATCAACTAAATTACTCTACAGATATTTACTCTACACATTTCTACTTCTGATAAAGTAATACAATAACTAAATAACCCGTGATCATTAGGACACATCATCAGCGTCGGAAAAGTCAGGTCCAACAACGGAATCGAGAGCCGAGACCCACTTCGGAATCCCGTCGCGTATGAGAACTCGTTCGCCTCGCCTCTCTTCATCATCCCCTCGAAGATCTCCTCCGTGGGCCCCACCATCGACTGCTCGCTCTACAAGTCGATCATGCAGTTCGACGAGTACATCTTCGCCGGACCTTCCAGCTCATCATAGTCTCTCTCGCCTTCTGGTAAAGGTGCGATTCAGGTCAACAATATGAAAAAAATTATATTGTTTTCGTATTTTTCAAGGCTATGTATGAAACTTAATACTGCGATGGAAAAAAAAAATTGAAGGAAAATGTGGATGCAAATCAAAATTCTAAATTCTCTATTGTGTTTGGAAGTAAAAAAAAATATTTTGGAAGAAAAGATAGTGACCCATGTCATATATGAGATTTTTTTTTTTTAATTTTCAAGCATTTATTCACTCATCTTCTTTCCAAATTTATTTCCATCAAATTTTCTCAATCCAAATAACACGAGAAAAATATAATGAATTTTCATTTTTTGTTCATCAGATTTTTCAAATCCAAAGGTTCCTCGATGATTTCATCGAAATTTTAATTAAATGAAAAAAAGTAAAATTTAAATAACAAACAACATGTTAACTTAAACTAACCGATTTTTTTTTTCGAATAACGGTAACTATAAATTCGGGCTTACCTTTAGCTATCCGACCTTGGTGTAGAGCTTGATCAGCGAGTTGCGAATCACCTCATTGAAAGGCAAACTTGCCTTCTACAACGCTTACACATATGTTGTATAAGCTTCTACAACGGTATAGTTCCATTGTACAATTTTCAAATATTCCAAACTTTCTCGCCGCAGCAAGATATTCTACAACGGATATTTTATCCGTTGTAGAAGTTTTTCACCGTGGCGAATTTTTTCTTTTTTATGAATAAATCCTCGCATGTGTATTTTTCGCAGCAGCAAGGTATTCTGCCACGGATGTTTAATCCATTGTAGAACTTTCTCGACACGGAAAAATATATACATCATCGCGGTGAAGTTCTGGCTTAAATCTTGCCGCGACGACGTATATTTTGTGCCGCGGCGAGAAGGTTATACAACGGATCTAGATCCGTTGTAGGAAGTTTCAGAAAAACTAAAAAATAAAAAAAATAAAAGTTCGCCGCGGGGATGCCTAAATCTCACCCTCTCGCCGCGACAATATTAACATGCCGTGGCAAGAAAAAAAACGTCGCCACAACGAATTTATGTTTTAAAAAATTGGTTGGTCTCGGTAACTTTCTCGCCGCGTCACGTGTAACACGCCGCAACGAGAATTAAAAGTCACTCGGGCGAGAATCACACCATAATTTTGAACCTGAATTTAGTTTTTACATGGTTCTGAAACCGGTTGTAAAAATAGGTACCTGAAAATATTTAAGAGAAAATATCTACATCGAAAACCAATCCAAAATTCGCAAATACTAACTAATCATCGCATTCAATAAATGTTTGTATGTAATTACTCATTCTTCTCTTATTCTCTCTAAATCCTCTGGTGTATAGGATTTCTTAGTTTCTAATTTTTTTACACCTCCTACAACTATATATATCGCGCATATAAGATAACAAAAAATACCCGCACTCCGTGTTTCCGGATTGTCTCGGAGCATTACAAGCCTTGATGTAGATTGATTGGCCATTACTTTGGGCGTCTTGGTGCTCGAGCTTGAAATCCACAAAAATCCTATAACACGGAAACCATAAGAGAAAAAAACACTATAATGATTTATAATAAAGATGGTTCAAGAAAAAAACATTACATTTTTATTAATCAAGTTAAATCGATTGGCATTTTATTTCTCAAATGGTCGAAGAACATAGCGCTATCTCTTCAAAGGTCGAGGACAACGAGCATCCAATGCTGGTCTTTATTGTACGGCATCAAAGTTAGTTGACCAAAGTTGCATTGTTGTACCACGTTTCCAACGTCCTTGACACGTTTGGACAAATAACCAACGTCGTCGTTGTATGTGATGTGAGAACTTAAGCTCGGATCTACAAAACAATAGTCTTGACTCTTCTTCCCATTTTCTAGCCTCGAGCGTAGATAACTATGACAAACAAGTATTAAATTAATCAAAACACTAAATATTGATTATTGCTATTAGATAAAGCATATAAAGGAAACACGTACTCCATATAAACCGTTATGCACCCCCGCCAATTTCCTCATATTGCAAAAAATCGGAAACATCATCAAATGACACCGAAATTGGGATAGCAATGAGACTTGCAAAAATCTTGACCATAATTACATCCCCTTGTGGTAACATCACCTTGTTGAAATGGTGAGAGAGCAATCGAAATAAACCCCCCCGATGGCATCTTCAATGGTTTTCGCTTCTTTGGTGAGAATCGGAAATTTGGCTTTTTTTAATCAAAACCCCTATAACGGTCATGCGTACATTTCTTTCCTCCGAAGGTAAAAAGTGAGCTACGCCCCCATTCATGTACGCTCGCCCATTCATCATATGAATCGTGCCTCATTTCACACCATCATCAATGAGAAGAAGACACTCGGCGCTTTCATCCGAACTCGGTGTCACCGACGTGATTGGATTCAATGAGCAACTAGCATGAACACTATCGAGTTTTTCAACAATTATAAGATCGATTTTCAGACGATCACCAACATGCACATTCACGCCAACATCGTCGTGTTCTAAGAAAATCACGAACAATGTCAATAACTTAATATCGAAACATTTAGCTTTATTACTATATTAGATACAAAAAAGAATTAAGATACCTAAAGAAACTGCTTCATTGACGTGGTCTTCAACATTAGCCATCTCTTCACCATCAATAACCTTCTCATTGAGATTCTCTTCCACATGCTCGATACTAGTCGACTCGACATTAGCATCTCTGACATTCATACTGCCATGTCCACTGAATGCTTTCATTACCAAATATTTCAACTAATTCATTTCATGACGCATCTTAATTACTTCTTCATTCAGGGTTGGAGGAACAAAGTACTTGAAACGCGAAATGTGCTTGGATTAACTATAAACTCACGACGTTCCCAAAGCTTCTTGCAAGATGTTTTTTGCCGTTTCCGGCACTCATGTCCCTTCCGTTGCTTGTTAAGATATGGAATAACTAAAATAAATAAATATATAAATCTAACATTTTCTTGATCAAGTTTTCGATATCCATTTCGGCCGGTTCGAAATTTTTACACACTTTTTCTGGTATTTGCTTTTCCATGTTTAGACAAATGCTATCCTTTATCAAGATTTTTAACTTTATTAACCGGACTCATAAGAGTATTTCATCTTTTTTCCATTCTCATCGGGATTTAGTGCTAGTTGTCTTCTAGTTTTCCTTTTACCGCTACCACTAGAACTAGTAGTAGTGGACGACGTGGAATCTAATAAACACAATTCAAAACATAATCTCAATTTTCAACTCAAATCCAATCACAATTTCAACTCAAATCCGATCAAGAACTCAATCACACACAAGATAAAATAAAAATTCTATCTAAATACCAACTAAATATCAAATGCAGACTCAATTCCAATTACATATCAAACAAATATGATGTTTCAACCTAAATTATATTAATTCATACTCTTAGTTCCAAACAAACACTTATTTTCAACCTAAACTATATATAATTCTTAACAAAAAACTAACCCGGAATGAAGAAGAGGAGCACAGAGGCGTGGAAGAGAGAGAGAGTCGGAGTTGTGGCCGAAGATGCCTAGGCTTGTGTGGGTTTGACGTGGTGGTGGATTTTGCGGGTTTGTGGTTCTGGGTTTATGATTTAGGGTTTGGGGTTATGGGTATAAGTTTGGGGGTTTTGAGTTTCTGGGGGCGGAGAAAAACAGTGAGGGCGGATAGAGAGTGAGGGCAGAGAGAATGAGAGAGAGAGAGAGAGAAGTGAGGGCGAAGAGAGAAGTGAGGGCGGAGAAGAAGAGTGAAGGAGGAGAGAGAGTGAGGGCGGAGAGAGAGTGAGGGCGGAGAGAGAGAGAGAGAGAGAGAGAGAGAGAGAGAGAGAGAGAGAGAGAGAGAAATGAGGGCAGAGAGAGTAAGGGTGGAGAGAGAGAAGTGAGGGGTAGAGAGAGAGAGAGAGAGAGAGAGAGAGAGAGAGAAGTGAGGGCGGAGATAGTGATATAGTGTAGAGAAGAAGAATGAAGAATAAAGAAAAAGAAGAATGAAAAATAAAAATTGGTTTAAGTCTAAAATTCAGAGTCTGAAATTTGGGCTGATTTTTTAAAAAATTAAAATGTTTAGGTTTTAAAACGCTTCTACAACGCTTAGAGTAAGTGTTGTGGAATTCTTGTCTCGGCAAAGGCTATTTCTCGCCGCTGCGAGACTGTTGAAAAGTGAACCCATAATTATCTCGTCGCGCCGAGACACCAACGACGTTGCGGCAAGAATGTCTTTTCCAGAAAAGGGTTCTCTGGAAGTATTCTCGCCAGGCGATGGTTATTTCTCGCCGCGCCGAGAGAAACATGTTGTGGCGAGAAAACAACGTCGTCGCGGCAATATTATCTTCTCCAAAAATGAGCTCTCTGGAACTTTTATCGCCGTGGCGAGGGAAAAATGCTACGGCGAGAAAACAACATAGCTGCGGTGAGATTATCTTCTCCAAAAAAAGCCTCTCTGGAAATTTTCTCGTCACGATTAAGGCTAATTTTCGCCGCGGCCAGAAAAAAACGTCGCTACGACGAGATTATCTTCTCCAAAAAAGGGCTTTTTAGAACTTTTCTTGCCACGGCGATAGGAATATGCCGCGGGGAGAAAAGAAGTCGCCGCGGCGAGAATATCTTCTCTTAAAAGGGCTAATTAGGTTCGCCGCGACAAAGTATAAATTTCGTCGCAGTGAATATCTTTGTACAACGTTTAAATAAGTGTTGTAAAAAATTCCCGCCGCGGTGAAGTATAAAATCTCGCCGGAGTGAGAAACACGAGACCGGTGATATAAATTCTCATCTCTCACCTTTTTCACCTAGAAATCTCAAAACCATACTCGAAAATTTTTTTGAAACACTATTTCGACTCGTTCTGCATCGTCCTCGTTTACAACTCTCAACTCACATCCAAATCTTGTAAGTTCTTCTTTAATTTGCAACAAATGTAGTTCTCTTGTATAGTTTACTAATTACAATGGGTAATTTTTGCTATACTTAGGGTTTTTCTATGAAGATGAGAACGTGGATGTGAAATAATAGATTAAATATTATACATTTTTTTATAAAACATTAACTAAACGTAAATCCCTTCAAATAACTCTCCGACCAAACTTTGTTTTTATCTAACTGAAACAAACAAACAAAAAAAAACTCAATAAACACTTGTAGGAAGAAAAAAAGACTTTTCTCCTCTTTTAGATATGATTTATGGTCCCCTCAAGTCTTGATCACTATGACATTGTGATCAACCAGTTTACTCTACATATATTTACTTACACAATTACACTTCTGAGAAAGTCACACAGTTAAAAAATAAACCGTAATCATTACGACACATCATCAGCATCGGAAAAGTCGGCTCCGACAACGGAATCGAGAGCCAAGACCTACTTTGGAATCCCATTCAACAGGTCGCACTTGGCCAGAGCCTCCAACTTTGCAACAGCCCCTTTTGAGACCCCGGATTTGACGAGTGCCGCGCCGAGCGACTTGAACGTGGAATCGTCGGGGCGGAGGCCCGACCTCACCGTCTCGCTAAACATCGCAACCGCATCCTCGAACTGCCTGCAAGCGGCGTACAGCGCGATCGCCACGTCGACATCGAACCGTCCGATCTTCTTGTACATACACATCATCAACGAGTACGAGAACTCGTTCACCTTGCCTATCTTCTTCATCCCCTCGAAGATCTCCTCTGTGGGCCCCACCATCGACTGCTCGTTGTACAGGTCGGTCATGCAGTTCGACGAGTACATCTTCGCCGGACCTTCTAGCTCATCATACGTCTCTCTCGCCTCCGGTAAAAGATACGATTCGGGTCATCGATATGGAAAAAATTATATTGTTTTAGTATTTCTCAAGGCTATGTTTGGAACTTAATTTTGGGATGAAAAATAATATATAAAATTTGAAGGACAATGTGGAGGCAAATCAAAATTCTAAATTCTCTTTTTTGTTTAGAAGTAAGAAAAAATATTTTGGAAGACAATATTAGATCAACCGCTCAGGTGATGACTGTTGGTGATTAATGCACCTTAAATAACCAATTAAATGCCGAAAAGAATAATTATGCTTACAAGAGCTAATTATTAACATGATTATTAAACAAGATCTAGATTACTTAATTAATTAATCATAAGAAACTTCATCAAGCAACCACATCAGATAAAAGACGAGTTTAAGAAAACTCACAGTTTTTGGCTCACAAACCGAAATCTTTCACAATCCGTCTTCGTGTTGAACGTACAAGCCTCCACATGATCAGATCTGGAACTCCTCCTTCAAGGACTCGATGTGATGACACCAAAGTCTTGTGAAACATAATCTCCGAGGAAGATAAGACAAAAGAGTGGGCTTCGTTATATCTCACTAGATACGGAAACGGGGTGTTTCCGATCTTTCTCTCTTATTTCTAAGTATGGAATTGAAGCAATTCCGAGAGGAGGAAGGAGAAGCAAGCACATGGACACAAGGGAGAGCGTGTGGGCGTTTTTAGCTGTATGGCTAGGTTCTTTTTTTTTTTTTTTTTTTTTTTAATTTTGTTGCACATCAGCCATCTATTTATAGCAGTTTAAAAGATATCTTTATAAAATATTCCAGAATATTCTAAAACATATTATTTCCTTTTATTGTGTTCACACTAGTTGATTAAATCTCAGCCATTGGATCTAAACGAGTGAATCCTATTTTTCCTCTCATCCATCAGATCAATATCTAGGATTTTATTTTATACAACAATATAAAATATTTTATGTTGAGAAAATCTAGGAAATTATATTCTCCTAGATATTCTCCTAAATATCCTCCAAATATTTAGCCTAAATATTAGGAGAGAACATAAGAAAATATATCTCTTATTTATTCTCCTATATTTTAGGAACAGAGAAACAGAAAAAATATTCGTTACCACACCAGTGCAAAAAATGTCCAACACCATAGGGGGTATGCGATTTTTTTGCTTTTTCAAGGCCCAATAGATTTAAGTCCATTAAACACTTATTTACTTGTCCAACAATAAATAATAAGTTTATTTACTTGATCTAGCAATAAATAAACAGCTTTACTATAAATATTTATTTAATTCCCAAAATACCCTTTTTGGAATTTAATGTTGTCAATCACTATTACAGCAGGTGAGATTATAATAATAATACATACTATTATATTAACGTTCTTATCCGCCTTTATCGAAGCCGAATCAGGGACGATGGACCTAGTAGTAGAAGCTTAACAAATCCGATAAAAAAGATGAAAAAAATCCTCTCTTTTTCGATCGATTCGTCTAATCTTAGTTAATACTCCACCGTGTAAGCTAAGACTGAACTCTCTTTTAATACTAGAATTATATTTACTCATCGTAACGAGTGTCCACTGATTTAGTCAGTACGTGATCATGACCCTCCAGGTTCTGCCCGTATCGAGATAGGCCAATTTGTTCCGTTATACCTTTCTCGTTACATATAAGCCTTAAGCATCGTTGCTTCCCCAGCGAAAGATTCAACCGAACGTAAGCCAACTTCGGAAGTGTGCAAAATCAATCGGTTCTGGAATCAACCTTTAAGTGAGAGAACATTAACCTTCTTTCGGGAAGGCTGGATTCCGTATCTATAAATCACTTTCTTCTACAATCATGTCCCAAGTTCCCAAAACATCCATTTATTCAACCTTCATTGACCTTTAACGTGATGAATCAAAGAACCTGGTAACACGATCTAAAAGTCCATGATCACTTCAAGATTAAGATCAAGCGTCACTGTGACCATTATTTGTGACCTTGGCTAGTGTGTCGTAACGGCCCTTAAACGACACATCTACAGGCAAGGTCTGTCTAGGTCGTACACTTACCACAAGTGCAGAATAATCCCACTAAGTGATCAACTTTCACTTGTGTTCCACATATATGATTTAGATAAGGCTTTCCAGGCACATATCATTCATCAATCAAGTTTTAGTTCACCGCCCGATATCGGATGCCCATCATGCGATTCAGTTTGATACGGAGACCATGGATGATAGTTGTTAGTGATTCTGAATGTTATCAGACCTCAACCCGCTAATCATATGATGCTAATAAAGTAACTTCTTATATTATTTACTAATCATCATCTTCTAGTGGACAATATTCCTAACAATGACGTGGCTCATAATGTAAGCTATTAGTAGTGTGTAATTGTACAGTACATAAAATGAGAATGGAAAAGCCCAATGATCAATCTTGATCATTCAGTTAAAACCACCTAACTATCTCATTATTCATCTTTCCCACTTCCTCTCTGCTCTGCAAACTCATTCATGGTATCAGAGCCCATTAAGCCTAAACGGAAATCAGATCCAATCATTGGACTCAGCCCAAGATGAGCGAATGCAAAGAGCCACCATCTTGAAGGGACGTGTTAGGAATCCCACATTGAAAGTGAATGGGAACAAACTGGGTTACTCCTCTCATTACCAATTGGTTTTGAGAAGGAACCTCATGATACTTTCACATGGTATCACAGCAGTGTTGATCCTGATTCCGTTTATTTTGCTTCCGCAATGGCCGCTCAGACATCCTCCGCAACATCATCTCTGTCACAATCTCCTCTTCCGATTATCACTCCATCCATTTATCCTATCTCTGTGAAACTCGACAGAGAGAACTATTTAATATGTCATCAACAAGTCTCAGCTGCGACTCGCGGCAGGTGTCTCGAAGGCTACGTCACCGGAGCGATGGTTTGTCCACCAGAGATGATACGAGACGAACCAGAAAATCAAAGCAATCTTAGAAGATCTGTCAATCCAAGCTATATGCAATAGAGTCGTCGAGATCAATTGCTTGTGTGTTTGCAACACCGCATCGGAGATCTGGAGTTCTGTGAAATAGCTTTACGCTATGCAATCAAAGGCGAAGGTAATTCAATACAAATTGAAACTTCATACTCAAAAGAAAGGTGATTTATCGATCATTGATTATCTCATGAAGATGAAATCCTACGTTGATTTTCTTAATGCCATTGGTGTACCTGTAAGCGATGATGATTTGGCGCTCTATGTTCTTACTGGCCTTGGATCGGACTATGACTCGTTTGTGTATGTCAATCACGTTGAGATTTGAGCCATTCAATCTCTGTGACATAAGTGTGTGGCTTATCGCACATGAATCAAGGCTAGAACAGAATAACACATGTCTTGAAGGTCTAGTATCCGCCAATTTCGCACAAGGAAATCAAGGACGAGGTGGATCGAACAAAGGCCATGGTGGAGGATACAACAATCAGAACTACAACAATAACAATCATAACCATAACAACAATGGAAGATGAGGCTTCAATGCGAATAGAAGAGGTAGAGGAGGTGGCAGGTCGAATATACAATGCCAAGTTTGTGGCAAGCACGTCACATGGCGCTCAACTGCTTCTACGCTTCGATCAAAGTTTTCAATCGCCTCTGTATCAGCAATCTCAAGGAGGAAATCAAATGTATTCTGGTTCAGAAAATCAATCAGCCAATTTGGCTGCACTCAAATGTCAATTCGGCTTCAACAACAATCAACCTGGATTCAACCACAACTCGAACCAATCCAACATCTTCTCTTATCCGAATTGGTTCCCATATTTTGGTGCAACCAATCATATCACCAATGAGCCGAGGCACCTCTCTATAGGTGCACCGTATCAAGGCCCAGAGAAAGTGCAGATAGGCAATGGTGCAGTTTCGACCATCATACATATTGGTTCTAATTCTTTTTGTGCTCCAACAGGTGAAATAACTAGGCATTTAACTCTAAATAAAGTGCTTCATGTCCGTAGCATTACTAAGAATCTATTGAGTGTATCTCAGTTTGCTAAGGATAATGATGCTTACTTTGAGTTTTATCCTCATCTTTGTGTTGCCAAGGACCGAGCTACTCACAAGGTGCTATTATCCGGGAATGTTAATCAAGGACTCTATGTGTTCGAGAATTTGTCAAAGCTGTGGAAGAGAGACTCTCAGGTGTGTGAAGTGCAAGAAAATAAGATTTCAAGCTCAAGTTTTGCTGGTATTGGAACTACTTATGTTTTTTTGTCAAATAAGCATTGTAGCAATGATGTATCTCCTACTATCAAGCTGTGGCATATGCAACTTGGCAATCCGGCTTTACAAGTTGTTAAATCAGTGTTAGCTAAGTGTAAAATCGACTATGGCACTCATGGTGATCTATTTTGCAACTCTTGTTATATGGGAAAAAGCCACAAAATGCACTTTGCTGACTTTTAAACTGTGTATCAAAATCATCATAATTGATTGTGTCAGATGTGTGGGGTCCAACTGCTATAATGGGTATTGATGGAAGTACATAGTATGTTCACTTTATGGATGTGTATAGCAAATTTACATGGATCTACATCATTAATGCAAAGTCTGATGTTCTAAAACTGTTTGTGCATTTTAAAGCTCAAGTAGAAAATTTGCTCAATAAAAAGATCAAGGTATTACAAACAGATTGGGGTGGTGAATTTATGAGCCTAACAACTATCTTATCCAAGTATGGTATAGTACATAGGCATCTGTATCCGCACATACACGAATAGAATGGGCTCGCTGAAAACGAAAACACGTGAAAATCGTTGATATGGGTCTCTCACTACTGGCTCGAGCATCTATGCATATGAAATATTGGCATGATGCTTTCAGCACTGTTGTGTACTTGATAAATAGAATGCCTTCATCAACTATTGCAAAGAAAAACCCTCTTAAGGTTTGTTGTCAATGGTGCCCCCAAGAAGAGTTGTAGTCTTTATATCGTACATTTGATGTAATAAAGTCTCATGAAGACTCTTGCTTGTAATTGCTTATTCATTAATAAAAAGTTGAAACGTTCATTCATTCTTCCTTATCTGTTTGAAGCTTTATGATAAAACATTACTCTTTAGTCCATAAAAAAACTAAACAACTTACGAAGAGACAAATGTAGATTTGCATGAACAAACTCTTCGTAGTTTGCTTAAAACGATATATTCGCAATCTAAGGGTCAAAGGACTATTGACCTCAGTATGATTGTTAGAAGAATCTATGATGTCTGGTTATGAGGCATTGAGAGTTGGAGACTCTATAGTTCTTCTAGGTACCTTCCGAAGGTACTGAATTGACCAGTGCACTTCTAGAGACAAGGTAAGAACAAACCATTTAACCTCTTATGTCTCGAAGTCACTACATATGAATTGCATCGTGCTTACCTTAATCCTGAAATGAGACATGCCATTTCACACCTTACGTATTCTCATTTGAGAAAGTCAGAGTTCGGACTCACTATGTGATTCCGAAATAGGCCTATTGGTCAAGTACTAAGTTGTGAGAATGTCATGAGTAACTTTGTGAAGATCTCATAGATATGGAATTCATGTACAAGATTGCTGAAATGCAATGTATATCACCTCATGCTTTGTTCCTTGGAGTGTGAATAAATGAACTGGCCAGTGTCAGAATTGAGTCTTGACTCTTTTGGATGAAACAATGTGACTTGTTAGCTCCTCGTCAATACATTGTTTCTAACTTATTCACAAGCGACAAAGGAGTTGAGGAAATAACAGCTAGAAGGGTAAAATGGTAATTTTGTAAATCCCGACTAGCTGATGATATTCATGAAGGGTAAACACTGATAATATTATGTGGATCCACTCATTATAATTAGGTTGAATTCTTGAGTAGAAAATAAATTCATTTGAACCGAGAGATTTTCAGTGTCAACTCTTTAGTGGAGTCAGTTGACATTAAGCTAAACTTGGAAAAGGTTTGTGAACTTTTGAGTCCAAGTATTTTAGCTCAAGCTTTGTTCATTTGGATCCATGAGGTCACTGTCACGAATCACATCGAGTAGGAATAGTTAAACTAGAAGCTAAGTCAAAACAAGAACGAAAATTCTCAAAAGGGTATTTTTGTCTTTTGAGACATATGATGAAATGAATGTCAATAATTTTTTTGACAAGGTCATTTGATGACATGCATCACTCGGCCAATACTAGTCTTATTGGGCCTTGTGGATTAATTTCATTTCATAAGAATTTTATTGAAAATTCTTAATGGGCCTTTCTCATGTTGTCATGAACAAATGAAGAAGCTTCTAGAAGCTCCTTCTATAATGAGTTTGGGCGCCTACCCTATAGAGAAATAGGAGAGATTATTTTGTGCATAAATGAATCAAGATACTTGCCAAAAAAAAAAGAGGAAACAAATTTGCATATGGGATGCGTAGGGAATCGGCCAAGTTGAGAAAAAGGCAAGGCATGGAACAAAATAGGAAACAAATCAAGGCTTCTAGAAGCCTTGTGTTGGCCGAGTATCTCAAAGGGAAAAAGAGGAAATTGGCTCATGAATATGTGATATTCTATAGAAGAGGAAACTACCTTATTGAAGGTGAGACCTCTCCTATAAATAGGAGCCTCATTTCCTCACATTTGATTCATCCAAGTTTAAGAGATTTGAGAGACTCTCTCTCTAGAACTTTGGCCGAACTCCTCTCTCTCTCTCTCTAGTTTATTTTCGATTTTTGTCTTGGCACCTAGGTCCTCATTTGACCTAGAGTTTAGCTCTGCGACTTCGAGATTCGTTCTTAAGTCATAGTGTTTAAAAGTGCCCACTCACTAATTCCTTTTCTCTCGAGTGATTTAGTGATAGAAACTTTCGTGGTTGCTCGAGGTGCCAAGGAAAGAAAGAGAGACGTGCTGCGAGGGGAGACGAGCGTTGCAACTTTCTAAGAGTTTCTCAACGATCAAGCTTCAAGAAAGGTTAGTAAACTTCTATACTCATAATAGTTTTTAATTACATGTACTTGCTCTTTGTTTAGGTTAGGAAAAACTGGTTTTACTTGTAAAAGAAAATTTTTAAAATTCCGCCGCTTACCGAAGCGTTAATTATTTTCTTAAACCCTAGATCGATTCCAACAGGAACCTGGTCTCTTGTTTCAACATCTAAAGATAAAAAGATCATCGGATTCAAGAGGGTCTTTAAAATTAAAAGGAAGTCTGATGGCACGGTTGAGAGATTCAAGGCGAGGCTCGTCGCTCATGGAAACACTCAACAAGAAGGGTTTGATTATACTGAGACTTTCGGTCCGATTGCAAAACATGTGACCATAAGAGTCATCTTATGCATAGCATGTTGGAATTGATCTAGGGTTAAGAAAAAGTTTACTGCTTCGAGCAAGCGGCGGAATTTAAAAATTTTCTTTAAAACAAGTAAATCGATTTTAATAACTTAGACAAAGAGCAAGTACATATAATTTAAAACTATAAACGAGCATTATAAATTTACTAACCTTTGAGAAGCTTGAACGTTGAGAAGCCTTCGGAAGGTTGAAATGTTTGTCTCCCCTCGCATCACGTCTCTCTTCTTTCCTCGGGAACTCGAGCAACCCCGAAAGTTTCTATCACTAAAATCACTCGAGAAATAAAGGAATTAGTGTGTGGGCACTTTTAAACACGCCGACTCAAGAACAAGTCTAAAACACAAGGTCAAATGTGGACCTAGTTGCCAAAACAAAAACGAAAGATAACTTAGAGAGAGAGAGAGAGGGAAAGGGCGGCCACCACAAGGTCTAGAGAAAGAAGCTCTCAATCTCTAACTTATGTGGGATGAGAAAACAATGAGAATGAGGCCTCTATTTATAGGGGAGGGATTACCTTCATAAATGTAGTTTCCTCTTCTATAGAATATCCCATATTCATGAGAAAATATTGGCCTCATTCCCTTTATTCCACACGGCCAACTAGTCTTCTAGAAGACCTTGGATTTGTTTCCTCTTTTGTTCTCTCCCTTGCCTTGGCCGAAAATCCCTCTTGCCTTGTAGAGGAAATTTGTTTCCTCTCTTTCTTTTGGCAATTATCTTCATGCATTAATGCACACAATAAACTCTCTTTTCTCTCTTGGTATGGATGAAATTGGGGCATCTAGAACATGCTTCTAGATGTTTCTTCATTTGTTCATGACAACATAAGAAAAGCCCATTTAGAATTTTCAAATAAAATTCTATGAAATGAAATTAATCCTCGAGGCCCAATTAACTTGAACTTGGCCGTGTGATATAGTTTCATTTGTCATCATATGACAATGTCAAAAAATTTATCGACATTCATTTCATTCTATGTCCAAAAAGACAAAAATACCCTTTTGATAATTTTCGTAAAACTTGTCTCGTTCTTATTTAGACATAGGTTCTACTTTAACTATTCCTACTCGATATGATTTGTGACAATGACCTCATGGATCCAAATGAACAAACCTTAAGCTAAAATACTTGGACTCAAAAGTTCACAAACCTTTTCCGAGTTTAGCTTAATGTCAACTAACTCCACTAAAGAGTTGACACTGAGAATCTCTCGGTTCAAATGAATTTATTTTTTACTCGAGAATTCAACTAAATGTGATGAGTGGATCCATTGAATATTATCTATGTTTACCCTTCATGAATATCATCAGCTAGTCCGGATTTACAAAATTACCATTTTATCATTCTAGCTGTTATTTCCTCAACTTTTTATTAATGAATAAGCAATAACAAGCAAGAGTCTTCGTGAGACTTTATTACATCAAATGTACAAAAGTAAAGACTACAACTCTTCTTGTGGGCACCATTGACAACAAACTCCCACTTGACTCAAAGAAGATGTGTGTAGTCCTTCATGCGTAATCCCTCTCGATGTTGGTTGAAGACCTTGTTCGCTAGGGCCTTGGTGAATGGATCTGCCAGGTTGTCCACCGTTGAGATCTTTTTCACTTCCACGTCTCCGCACTACACGATCTCTCGAATCAAATGGTATTTCCTCTCAATATGTTTATGGCTTTGAGGTTCCTTTGAGTTAGCGACAACCCCACTATTATCACAATAAAGGGTCATAGGCTCGTCGATGTTTGGAACAACTTCCAAATAATTAAGGAATTTTCTAAGCCATATAGCCTCTTTGGATGCTTCACAAGCAGCCACATATTCTGCTTCTATTATGGAGTCAGCAATGCAAAATTGCTTAATACTCCTCCATACAACAACTCCACTATTAAGGATGAACACAGATCCCGAAGTGGATTTCCTGGAATCCTTATCCGCTTGAAAATCGGAGTCGGTATATCTCGTCATAGTCAGGTCAGTACCTGAATATGTAAGCATCAAGTTTCTAGTTCTTTGGAGATACTTGAGAACATGCTTAACAGCAATCCAATGCTCGGCTCCATACTTGAGAACATGCCAACTGCGAAGCAGATAACAGGTCTAGTGCAAAGAATATCATACATGAGACTTCCTACGGCTGAGGCGTAAGGAATTTTTCTCATGTCCTCAATCTCTTGTGCAGTCTTGGGAGACTGGTCCTTAGAGAGTGAGACTCCATGCCTAAAAGGCGTTTGGCCCTTCTTGGAATCTTGCATCGAGAAGCGATCCATCACCTTATCAATATAAGAGGCTTGAGAGAGCGACAGAGTCCGGTTCTTCCTATCTCGAAAGATTTGGATCCCAAGAATGTACGCGGCTTCTGGATCGAATTGCTTTGTCAACCAGTCCTTAACCTCTGATAATTTACCCACATCATTACTTATGAGTAATATATCAGCGACATATAGTACCAAAAATACAACTTTACCTTTGTGCATTAACTTTTAAACACACGGCTCATCTATTGACTGCTCAAAGCCGAAGCTCTTTACAGTTTCATCGAATCTAATATTCCATGACCTAGATGCTTGCTTTAATCCATAAATGGACTTAAGCAACTCACAAACCTTGGTCTCTTAACCTTCTTCCACGAAACCGTCTGGTTGAGGCATATAAATGCGCTCGTCAAGATTGCTATTCAGGAAGGCCGTCTTGACATCCATTTGCCAGATCTCATAGTCGAGAGCTGCAGCTATGGATAGAAGTATGTGGATGGATTTAAGCATTACGACTAGCGAGAAGGTTTCTTCATAGTTAATCCCTTCTTGTTGGGTATAACCCTTAGCCACAAGTCGTGCTTTGAACGTCTCGACGTTCCCATCCGGACCCTTTTTCTTCTTGTATATCCACTTACACCCTACGGGTTTAATCCCTTCAGGAAGGTCTACAAGTTTCCACACTTTATTGACATACATCGAGTGCATTTCTACTTTCATGGCGTCAAGCCAAAGGTTTGATTCAGAACAAGACATCGCTTGGCTATAGGAAATAGGATCATCCATGTCGGAGACGGCTACGAGAGTGTCTCCATAGGACATGTACCTATTAGGCTTTTGAGTAGCCCTCTTACTACGTCGAAGTACTACTTGACGAGGTTCTGATGAGTTAGATTGTTTTTCAGTTGGCGTAAGAACAGTTCTTACAGATGAGGTAGATGCTTCCTCACCCAACTTTTCTTCAAGCACAATTTTGCTTCTATGTTTTGCATCCTTCATAAAGTCCTCCTCAAGGAAACGAGCATTCATACTAACGAAAGTATTATCATCCTCTGGACTATAGAATGTGAAACCTTTGGTTTCCTTTGGATATCCAACGAACAGACACAATTCTGACCTACTAGCCAACTTGCTAGTCTTTTGCCTCACCACGTGTGCAGTGCAACCCCAAATTTTGATGCGGTCAAGATTTACTTTACGGCTAGTCCATCGTTCATAAGGAGTACCAGAAATCGTTTTAGGCGGAACTTGGTTCTAAATGTAAGCGGCTGTTTCGAGGGCATATCCCTAAAAGGAAAGAGGAAGTGATGAGTAACTCATCATTGATCTAACCATCTCCATAAGAGTTCGGTTTCTTCTCTCTGACACTCCGTTGCCAAGTGCGGTAAGCTGAGAAGCGATACCTTCTTCTTTAAGAAAGTCATCGAACTCTCCAGACATATACTCACCACCTCGATCGGATCGAAGGGTTTTGATTATTTTGCCAGTTTGCTTTTCCACTAAAGCCATAAAGACCTTAAATACGTTAAAGGTCTCGGATTTGTGTTTGAGCAAATAGACAAAACCGTATCTTGAGCAATCATCAGTGAAGGTAGCGAAGTATTTGTATCCACCACGTGCGTGTTGACTGAGCGGACCACATACATCAGAATGTACTAGTTCCAGCAACTCAGTGGCTCTTCGAGCCTTATCGGAGAAAGGTCGCTTAGTCATTTTTCCTTCTACGCAAGATTCACAAGTAGGTAGTGAACCTATTGCAGAGGCTTGGAGTGGACCGTCCCTCACAAGTCTCTTAATCCTGTCTAGACTGATATGGCCAAGTCTTAAGTGCTAGAGATATGTTGATTTTATTAGATCGGAGGATTCAGATAGTTTGATCCTCTTTGGCTCCCTAACTAGATCATTATCTATTTCGGTGTCTAAAAGAGAAGGTTGAGTGAGATAAATGTAAAAAATACCATTCTTCATACATGCATTAGTGGTAAAAGAATTTGAAAAAGAAATATGAATTCCATTCTTTATAAACTTTAAATAATAATCTTGCTCGAAAAGTTGAGCAACAGCTTTTAGGTTTTTCCCATAGGAAGGAACATAATAAACATAATTCAAATTTAAAGTGCGGTCTTCAAAAGATAGCGTCACGGATCCCAAAGCCTTCGCAGGCACCATGCTCCCATCACCCCACTTGAAGTAGAAGTTGCCATCCTCTAAGCTTTTGCTTTTCCTAAAACCAGTCAAGGAGCAGCAAATATGGTTAGTAGCAGCGGAGTCAATAATCCACGATGATACGTTATCAGTTACTAAACAAGCTTCATTAATAAGTACAATGCCTTTTACTTTGGTTTTGAGGTAGGCAGGACAGTTCCTACGCCAGTGACCAGGCTCATTGTAGTGGTGGCATTTGTCGTTAGACTTATCCACCTTCGGAGCCTTCGGCGCCTTCTTCTTCGTTTGAACCTTAGGTTGGTTCTTCTTCTCGGCTTTGCGAGGTCTCTTCTTAGATCCAGAGGTGGAGGCAGTAGCATGTACCTCTCATTGAGTCCTCTTTTTCTTAGTGAGTCCCTCAGGGGTCTGAAGCTCCTTCATAAGCTCGGTAATAGTGTACTCTAGCTTGTTCATGGAGTAGTTCAGCTTGAAGGTATCAAAAGACTCGGGGAGAGTTTCCAAGATCATATCTATTTTAGTCTCCCCATCAATCTCAGATCCAAAGATCTCCATTTCGCTTAGATAACTAATGATCAACATCGTATTGTCTCTAACGGGAGTTCCAGCCTTCATACGACAGTTCATAAACTGTCGGACCGCTAGTTGCCTAGCTTGACGTCCTTGCACTCTAAACATCTCATGTAGATTGTAGAGCATATCGGCGGCAGTCTCGATGTCACTACGTTGTTGTTGCAACACATTGTTCATAGATGCCAAAATATAGCACCTCGCAATCTCATCGGATCGAAGCCAAGCCGCCAAGGCGTCTTTCTCCTCTTGTGTCGAATCTTCATTCGTTTGAGGAGGAAAGGGGGTGGTGAGAACCCATTTGTGCTTGTCGACAGTAAGGACTATGTCGAGGTTACGTTTCCAGTTGACGTAATTGTCGCCTTCGAGTTTATTCGAGGAAAGAATGGTTGAGAGAGGGTTGAGAGACATTTTGCCTATAAGAGTTGAAACAAGTTTATGATTAGTCTTTGGTTTAGGATTTAAGTTTTTAACATTTGATAAAATCCAAAGGTGTTATAAGCCAAACGATAATTTACTTCCTCAAGAGAAGGCCGCAAAAAATCTCCATTTATAAGTAAATGACACATCATTAATGCTTAGCCAAGATGTCATTACACCAATTTTGACTAGCCACCTTTTAAATTGGTTTGATCACTCACATCCTTTCGCAGAGCCTCAAGGGAGGATTACTAGGGATTGAGTCTAAGTGTGCAACCAACCACTTAGTCCAAAAGATCAACTTTGAAAAAACGATCCCCCAAGAGGAGGCCTTGTCTTCATCGTCTCACTCTCAGACGTAGCTCATTGAGCAATGATCAAAGCAAAAAAGCCATAGAGTACTCTCATTTAAGAGAGGGCCACAAGAGTGACTCTTAGTCTCACGTTAATTACTTCTTTCATTCGTGTTGGGGATCGTGGGTTACAAACAACGAGTATAACTCTCCCACTTAGTTTTTGAAGTTGGTACATCGACTCGTATAAGTTCGGAAATAGATTGCCTAGTTATAGAGCGATATAATGGACAACTAGAAAAGAATCCTAGAGCTTCATGTTTAGAGCAGTGTTAGTGCATAAAGGCACAAGGTACATACTCGGATCTTTTCCTATTTTCTATTTGGGAAAGTGCATGACGGAAGTGTGAACTTCAACTCACTCGAACACTTGAAAGTTTGAGATTACACATCTTTATTTTTCGGCTTGTCTACAAGGAGACCTCCCACTCAAATTTTCAAGAGCATATAGATTTTGAACATATTTGATATAGATATAGTTTTGAAAACTTATTTGATTTGGATGACAAAAATTTTCAAGATTGAAAACGAAAACGGTTTTTCAAAATTCAAACTAGTTTTGTAAAAATTCAATTTCAATTAAACTTAAAAAAAAAAAAACATTTTAATCTTTCACATTATGTTTATAATCTTATGAAAAAAAAAATTTCTCAAGAAAATTTTCTCATTAGAGTTCTATACCTCATGGTAGTGGGGCTGAAAATCAAGAATTCTAAAAAACTGGACTTTCGGAACAGCCGCGCACCTCGGAGTAAAATCGCCATAACTGGCGGCTCCGATGTCTTTTTGACCTAAAACCAATTTCACTGGAAAGAGGACAAACAGACCTATAATTTGATTCAAGAATTATTAAATTTCGAATTCGGAGCTGAGACTTATGCCACTTTTACTGCGGGTTTTCTCGTGCTCAAAGAAAACTGGAAATAATTAAAGTTCGGACTTTGAGTGCGTAAAAATAATCGAGTGTAACGGATCGGTTTAGGAAGTTGTTAAGGCTTTTATTTGTGTTTTATTAACAAGGTAATAACATGGTTTAAAAGAAATAACAAAAAGCATAAAACGAATCAAGTAAATAAAAGAAACTAGTAAGACAAGATAACTAGTCACAAAAATTTACCGAAATTTTCTCAAACTTAAAAACACGTTTTTCAATTTAAAGGCAAGAGCAATAAATTAAAAAAAAAAAATAAGAAAACAATTCTAACTTATCACAAAATTAGTAAAATTTCGAAAACGATTTTCAAGCTCATAATTTTAATTACATGTACATGTATATCTTTGACCATAGCTCTGATACCATTTTTTGGAATTGATCTAGGGTTAAGAAATAGTTTAACGCTTCGAGCAAGCGGCGGAATTTAAATATTTTCTTTAAAACAAGTAAAACGATTTTACTAACCTAGACAAAGAGCAAGTACATATAATTTAAAACTATAAACGAGCATTATAAATTTACTAACCTTTGAGAACCTTGAACGTTGAGAAGCCTTCGGAAGGTTGAAACGGTCGTCTCCCCTCGCAGCACGTCTCTCTTCTTTCCTCGGGAACTCGAGCAACCACGAAAGTTTCTATCACTAAATTCACTCGAGAAAGAAAGGAATTAGTGTGTGGGCACTTTTAAACAAGTCTAAGAGTCGAAGAGTTAAAACACTAGGTCAAATGTGGACCTAGTTGCCAAAACAAAAACGAAAGATAACTTAGAGAGAGAGAGAGGGAAAGGGCGGCCACCACAAGGTCTAGAGAAAGAAGCTCTCAATCTCTAACTTATGTGGGATGAGAAAACAATGAGAATGAGGCCTCTATTTATAGGGGAGGGATTAACTTCATAAATGTAGTTTTCTCTTCTATAGAATATCCCATATTCATGAGCAAATATTGGCCTCTTTCCCTTTATTCCACACGGCCAACTAGTCTTCTAGAAGACCTTGGATTTGTTTCCTCTTTTGTTCTCTACCTTGCCTTGGCCTAAAATCTCTCTTGCCTTGTAGAGGAAATTTGTTTCCTCTTTTTCTTTTGGCAATTATCTTCATGCATTAATGCACAAAATAAACTCTCTTTTCTCTCTTGGTATGGATGAAATTGGGGCATCTAGAACATGCTTCTAGATGTTTCTTCACTTGTTCATGACAACATAAGAAAAGCCCATTTAGAATTTTCAAATAAAATTCTATAAAATGAAATTAATCCTCAAGGCCCAATTAACTTGAACTTGGCCGTGTGATATAGTTTCATTTGTCATCATATGACAATGTCAAAAATTTATCGACATTCATTTCATCCTATGTCCAAAAAGACAAAAATACCATTTTGATAATTTTCGTAAAACTTGTCTCGTTCTTATTTAGACATAGCTTCTAGTTTAACTATTCCTACTCAATATGATTTGTGACAATGACCTCATGGATCCAAATGAACAAAGCTTAAGCTAAAATACTTGGACTCAAAAGTTCACAAACCTTTTCCAAGTTTAGCTTAATGCCAACTAACTCCACTAAAGAGTTGACACATAGAATCTCTCGGTTCAAATGAATTTATTTTCTACTCGAGAATTCAACTAATTGTGATGAGTGGATCCACTGAATATTATCTATGTTTACCCTTCATGAATATCATCAGCTAGTCCGGATTTACAAAATTACCATTTTACCCTTCTAGCTGTTATTTCCTCAACTCCTTTGTCGCTTGTGAATAAGTTAGAAACAATGTATTGACGAGGAGCTAACAAGTCACATTGTTTCATCCAAAAGAGTCAAGACACAATTTGAACACTGACCAGTTCATTTATTCACATTCAAATGAACAAAGCATGATGTGATATACATCGCATTTCAACAATCTTGTACATGAATTCCATATCTATGAGAACTTCACAAAGTTACTCATGACATCTTCATAACTTAGTACTTCACCAATAGGTCCTGTTAAAAATCACATAGTGAATCCGAACTCTGACTTTCTCAAATGAGAATACGTAAGCTATGAAATGGCATGCCTCATTTCAGGATTAAGGTAAGCATAATGCAATTCATACGTAGTGACTTCGAGACATAAGAGGTTAAATGGTTTGTTCTTATTTTGTCTCTAGAAGTGCACTGGTCAATTCAGTACCTTCAGAAGATACTTAGAAGAACTATAGAGTCTCCAACTCTCAATGTCCCATAACCAGACATCATAGATTCTCGTAACAATCTTACTGAGGTTAATAGTCATTTTGACCCTTAGATTGCGAATATATCGTTTTCAGCAAACCAAGAAGAGGTTGTTCATGCAAATCTACATTTGTCTCTTCATGTGTTGTTAGGTTTGTTTATGGACTAAAGACTAAGGTTTTATCATAAAGCTTCACACAAGGAATAATGAATGAACATTTCAACTTTTTATTAATGAATAAGCAATTACTAGCAAGAGTCTTCGTGAGACTTTATTACATCAAATGTACAATAGTAAAGACTACAACTCTTCTTGTGGGCACCATTGACAACATACCATTGTCTAAAGCTTGGCCGGTACGTCATCTAGACGTCAACAACGCATTTTTAAATGGCGATTTGATGGAGACATTGTACATGAGGCAACCGCTAGGATTTATAGAATCAAAGTCACTAGGTGCGGTTTTTCATCTTCACAAAGAAATATATGGTTTAAAACAAGCTCCACGAGCCTGGTTTCACAAAATATTTGTCACTCTGTCACGTCAAGGATTCAAGTGAAGCAAAACTGATACATCGCTATTTGTGAGGCACACAAAATCATCTATATTATACATCCTTGTATACGTAGATGACACTTTAGTTATAGTAAGTAACATAAGAGAAATCAAGCAGCTTATCACAGCTCTCAACTCAGCTTCTTGCTCAAAGATCTCGGACTTCTTCACTACTTCCTTGGTGTGCAAGTAACAACAACTAAACATGGGTATCATCTTTCTCAACAATGATATATCAAAGAATTGCTGCACAAGGCAAATATGACAGCTAAATCACCTGTTCGTACTCCAATGTTGAGCTCGGATGAGTTGTCAAGTGAAGTTGGTGATCTCATAGACAATCCAACACTATATAGAAGTATTGTGGGAGCGCTGCAGTATGCGTGTATTACACGGCCAAAGATTTCTTATAGTGTCAACTGGGTTTGTCAATTCATGCACAGTCCAAGAATACCCCACTAGAAAGAATCTATGAGAATTCTTAGGTACCTCGCTAGCACAATTGATCATGGTCTGAGCTTCAAAAGACAATCTATACTCAACTTGGAGGCGTTCTCCAACCCAGACTGGGGGCAAATCCAGATGATCAAAGATCTACATCGGGGTTGTGTTTATTCCTTTGTGGAAACTTGATTTCGTGGTTTTCTAAAAAGCAAGCCATTGTGTCACGTAGCAGCGCCGAGGTTGAGTTTCGAAGTCTTGCTCACACAGTAGCGGAAGTAACGTGGGTCTGTATTCTGTTAGGCGAATTACACGTCAAGTACTGTCATCACCAACAGTTTGGGTTGATAACATCAACACGATTGCTCTCACGTCAAATAGTGTTCTCCATGCTCGCACAAAGCACGTGAAAATCGATCTCTATTTTTGTAGGAGAGAAGGTTGAAGCTGGTCATATGCAAGTTCTTCATGTACCTACCTTAGATCAAGTAGCTGACATTTTAACAAAGCCACTCTCTATATCTCGCTTTGCTACTTTAAGATCCAAGCTAAACATTATTTCGACCGATTAGCTTGAGGGGGGATATTAGATCAACCACTTATGTGATGACATGGCTCATTCAGTTACAACCTCCTAACTGCCTCATTCTTCATCTTCCCCAATTCTTCTTTGCTCTCTAAACTTGTTAAGAAAAGAGAGTGACCCATGTTACATATGAGATATTTTTTTCATTTTTAAGCATTTTATTCACTCGTCTTCTCTCCAAATTTATTTCCATCAAATTTTCTCAATCCAAATAACACGAGAAAAATATAATGACTTTTCATTTTTTTTTTCATCAAAATTTTCAAGTTTCAAAAGTTCCTCCATGTTTTCGTCGAAATTTTAATTAAATGAAAAAAAATAAAATTTAAATAAAAACAATATGTTAGCTTAAACTAACCGATTTTTTTTCTTCCGAATAACGGTAACTATAAATTTCGGCTTACTTTTAGGTATCCTAATTTCAACACAATCACAAATTCTATATCAATTTCAACTCAATTTAAACATCACAATCTCAAAATTCCAAGTCAATTTCAACATCGAATTAAAAGCAATGACAAATTCTAACTCAATTCATTCACAAATTCTAACTCAATTCATTCACAAATTCAAACACAATCATAATTTCGTGTTCTAAACAAACTAATTACAAACAAAACCCTAATTTTTTTTGTGTTATGAATTAAATAAATTTGAGCAAACACCATGAAACTCGAGAAGACAACATGAAATTCAAGCTAACAACCATAGAAAACATACAAAATCACACCTTGACCATTTGTGGGAGAGAGAGGACGGCGGCAAGACTGAGAGAGAGAGAGAGAGAGAGAGGGGACAACGGTGAGAGAAAATGTCGGCGAGGACGTGGCGAGAGAGGATGGCCGCGACATTTCGCGGCGGCGAGGACTTGGCGACGACGTTTGGGTGGCGAGATCTTCACAAACTCGGTCGTCTCTAGATTTGGGTCTTAGAAAAAATGAAAAAAAGCTGAATTTTACCTTTTATAGTGGAACTCTAAAAATTCACGTATTCTCGCCGCGGCGAGAATGTCTTACAACGGATATTGTTACCGTGACGAAGTAGAATTCTCGCCGTGGCGAGGTTCGTTAAATGTCACTAATCCCACAACGCTTAAATTATCTTGTAGTAGAACGTTCTCGCCGCAACAAGAATTCTACAACGGATAGTCTAACAGTTGTGGGAGATTTGAAAGATGGTGAAATTTTACAACACTTATTATACGTGTTATATAAACATCAAGCTTCTACAACACTTAGTCATAAGCGTTGTAGAAACACTAAGCTAAAGTCCAAAAAAATCAAGACCAGTTTTTCTACTCCTATTACGAGAAATTTCCCTTGGCGAATTGCACAAATTAGTGCTCATAAGCCCAATTGACCGAAGCCCATTTAAGAAACCTAATGCTTTCACTGTAAATTGTAACTAGGGTTTCATATTGAGAGATTTGCACCAAAGTCACTTCTTATGAACAAAATTGCATCTATGTCACCACCAAAAAAACGTGTTGCATGTAAGTTACTCTTATTTATTATTAGACCAAAATACCCTTAAAGTAGAATCAGAGTTAAATATTTACAAAACAAAAGTATACTAGAAGAAGAAAGTAAAACAACAGTTAAATATTTACAAAACAAAAGTAGACTAGAAGAAGAAAGTAGAATTACAGTTAAATATTTACAAAACAAAAGTAGACTAGAAGAAGAAATCGATAATCTGAAGCGCCTCGACTCCGTTGGACAACTTATCGGCACCGTTCTCCGCCGCGGCCGCCTTGAAAGACGCCGCCGCCTTGCCTCCTCGTTTCACCGCCGTAAAACACACACCAACTTCTTCAATGTGTATTATCTGTTCGACGCGTATTACCTGTTCGACGAAATGTCAAAGCCAAAAACACGACTTCAATTCATACCTCTTTGGAGATGGTACAGAGTCTTCCGTCGGCCATTCCGTTCTCGACGAAGGTTTACGCCGCGTAGCCAATTTATTTATCTATTGATCATCTTATTGTCAAACCTTGAAAATTCATTCATTGATATTTTTTTCACCCCAAGCTTAGGGATTGTTTTCCAATTGAGTGTTGTTGTGTTAGGATTCCGACGATCGAAAAGAAGAGAGATAGGTCCGAATACGCCGGCGATTTCCCGAGCGGCTCAGCTCCGGTCGTTTTCAGCCCCGTTCTGGCCACCAAATCCACCGTCCTCTCGTCGCCATCGCTTATGCCCCCCTCTGACCTCGACCCCGCCAAAATCCCCGTCAGAAACCGCCTCTGCTGCCTTCGCTTCCCCGGCGCCGACTTCAACTCCTTCGTCCTCTTCTTCTCCGTCGGAACAAACTCCCACCACCACGGCTTCCTCGCCGTCCCCGGCGCCGGCGGCGTCCGATCCCTTGCCTGCTCCGGCGAGCACCGCCACCGGACCCGGAGAATCTCCGCGATCTCGAAATCCGGCGAAGGCGGCGATGGTGAGTTCGTCGGCTTCGTCATGGTCGAAACTATGTACTCTGTGGACTGGTTCTCTGTCGAGCCCAGTCCGAATCTCTGCCGGCGAAGACGAACACCAGGGGATATCGGAGCACGGTGGCTTCAAGGCCGCAAGAAGGTTGGTTCTGTGATTCCGGCGGAGAGCTCCGGTGAAGGTTACGGCGATGGTAGCCTCGTCGGAGCGGCGATCAGCGCGGTGATCGGAGCTTGAGCTAGAGAGATTAGGGTTTGGAAGAGAATTTGATGAGATATTAGGGTTTGAGTGTGATTATGAATTCTTGTTGGATATAAAAAAAAAAGCAGAGTAATTAAGACATTGTATATGTGATAAGTATGAAAAAAAAGAGACAATACAATTTAGACTCATTTGACTTCAACAACAAATTCCACTTTCATATTTGACATCTCACTTCCCCATACTCTCAGCCCAAAAAACTACTCTCGAGCTTCCACACAAAACAATGGCGGAAAGAGGCGGTGAAAGAGGCGGTTTCGGCGGCGACCGAGGGGACCGCGGTGGGAGAGGAGGCCGTGGCGACCGTGGAGACCGTGGACGTGGTCGCCGGGGAGGCCGAGGCCCCAGGCGTGAGGAGGAAGAAAAATGGGTTCCGGTGACCAAAGTCGGCCGTCTCGTGAAAGAAGGAAAGATCTCTTCCCTGGAGCAGATCTACCTCCACTCGCTCGCCGTCAAAGAACTGTTAGATATAACCTTAACTTGGTCAAGGGCCTTTTTTTATCTTTATTTTATGAGTGTTCTTTATGTTTGTTTTGTTAATTAAAGCCACGTAATTGTTGTTGTGTGCTGAAATAGTGGATGTGTTAGTGTGTTAGTGAGTCTTTAATATATCCTAATTTATCTCCTAGATTAGTGGTAAGGTATACATAGTGGGTTAGTGGGTAACGTACTTAATTTCTTTTCTATATATATGTAAGGTACTCTACTTTGTAATGGTAATCCAGAATAGAATAGAAAATATCGCCAGAATTATATTTTCCTTGCAAATCAAATTACTTCTCCTATTTTTCTTTATTGTTGTAGAAACTATGTGTGTGTCTATGACTTTGATGTATTGACTCAGAGACCATATCCAACAAGAACATCAGATCATCGACACTCTCGTCGGACCGAGTCTGAAAGACGAGGTCATGAAGATCATGCCGGTCCAGAAACAGACTCGCGCTGGTCAGAGGACCAGGTTCAAGGCCTTCGTCGTCGTCGGAGACGGAAACGGCCACGTCGGACTTGGCGTCAAGTGCAGCAAGGAAGTCACGACGGCGATTCACGGCGCTATTATCTTGGCGAAGCTTTCGGTGATTCCGGTGAGGCGTGGTCTCTGGGGGAACAAGATCGGGAAGCCTCACACCGTGCCTGTTGGAAGGAAGTTTTGGGTAGGTGGAGAAAGTGTTTATATATTTTGGGTGTTTAGGAAAGAGGTTTAGAAATTTGGAGGCTTGGGTAAAAACTAGAGAGAGAGAGAGAGAATTTCTTTGTAGAAAGGAGAACTTTTTATTTTGGCTTGATCAAAAGTGTAGGATTACATCCCTATTTATACTAGTCTATGGAAATCTCTAGATACAACATTTTCTAGAGAATTCTCCTAATTAATGACACTTTAGGAAAATACAAGATTATTCTAGAATTTCTTACACCTAAAGACTCTAGACACATCAAGAGTATTCTAGAAAGATGACAACTAAAATGGGCCCAAAATACTAAAAGTCCAAACTACAATTAGAAAATAATTAGGCCCAAATACTATAACCCAAAATTAAGTTTAATTATTCAACACCCCCTCTTAAACTTAATTTTGCTACTCCAAGTAAAGTTCTTAACTTGACAAAGTCTTCGCGCTTGAGGGGCTTGGTGAAGATATCGGCTACTTGGTCATGGGTCTTCACGTGCTCCAATTGCACCTCCTTTTGGGTAACACACTCTCTAATGTAGTGATAACGTGTGTCAATGTGCTTACTCCGATCATGGAAGACTGGGTTCTTCGCCAAGGCTATTGCTGACTTGTTGTCCACGAAGATCTTGGTTGCCTCCTCTTGCGGTACACTCAACTCCTTTAATAGATTTCGTAACCAGATTGCATGGCAGACACATGAAGTGGCAGCTACGTACTCCGCCTCGCAAGTAGAAAGAGTGACAATCGGTTGTTTCTTCGACATCCACGTGAAGGCTGTGTCTCCAATGTAGAACACAAAGCCACTTGTGCTTTTTCGATCGTCTATGTCTCCACCCCAGTCGCTATCGCTATATCCAAGAAGCTTGTAATCATTAGAAACAGTGTAGTACAAGCCAAAGTTTGTCGTACCTTTGATATAGCGAAGAATCCTCTTTGCCGCCTTCAAATGAGTGGTAGTTGGATGCTCCATGTGTCGACTGACAACTCCGACTGCATACAAGATGTCAGGCCTCGTACACGTCAAGTATCGCAGGCTTCCAACCAAACTCTTGAAGAGTGTTGGATCCACTTTTTCTCCTTCCTCGTGGTTTGACAACTTGATTCCACATTCCATTGGCGTGATGAATGGGTTTGAGTCATCCATCTTGAACTTCTTGAGCACCTCTTTGGCATAGCCTTCTTGATTGATTAGGATTCTGTGGTCTTCTTGTTTTACTTCAATGCCGAGGTAGTAAGACATGAATCCAATGTCAGTCATCTCAAACTCCTTCGTCATCTCTTTCTTGAATTCATGGAACATGCTTGGATTGTTCCCTTTGAAGATCAAGTCGTCTACATACAAGCATACAATCAATATATCATCGTTTTGAATTTTGATATAAAGTGCATGCTCGTATGGACACTTGATGAAGCCTCTTCCTTTGAAATACTTATCGATTCGAGCATTCCAAGCTCTTGGGGCTTGCTTCAGCCCATAGAGCGCCTTCTTCAGCCTCAAGACATTGTCTTCTTCTCCTTTAACTTCATAGCCTTGTGGTTGCTCGATGTAGACTTCTTCATCAAGAACTCCATTTAAGAATGCCGATTTGACATCCATCTGATGTATCCTCCATTTGTTTTGAGCTGCTAGAGATATGATTAGTCTAACAGTCTCTAATCGAGCAACAGGAGCAAATACCTCGTCATAGTCGATGTCGGCTCTTTGGCTGTATCCTTTCGCCACCAATCTCGCCTTGTATCTTTCAACTTCTCCTTTGGAATTCTTCTTTGCCTTGTAGACCCATTTCACACTGATCACCTTATGCCCATTTGGAAGTGAAGCTAACTCCCAGGTATCATTCTTCTTTATTGCCTTGATCTCTTCATCCATGGCGTTTCTCCAAGTCTTCTTTTCCAAAGCTTCTTGAAAGTTCATAGGCTCGCAGTCCGCAAATAGACAAAAGAGCGTAAGGTTGTCTTGATTTTCTGTTACCTCATATAACTCTTGTAAGCTTCTAAAGTGGGGAGTCCTTTCACTTGAACTTTCGCCTTCTTGAGAACTCGGAGTTGGTGAAGTCGGTGGGGTAGCCGCGTCTTCTCTTGGTTGCTCTGGCTGTTCCACATCATCTTCTTCAAATTGTGGAAAGAAGTTAAAATTTTCATTGCTCGATCTCCAATCCCATTCTCCTTCTTCATCGAAGATGACATTTCGGCTGATGATTGTCTTCCTCGTATCTGGATTGTAGAGCTTGTAGCCTTTGGAGTTGGTGTCGTAGCCGATGAAGATGTACTTTTCGCTCTTGTCATCTAGCTTGCTTCGATTCTCGTCTGGTACATGAGCGTGAGCTATACTTCCAAAGACTCTGAGATGAGAAATTTCGGGCTTCCTTCCACTCCATGCTTCTTGTGGTGTTTTACCCAGAACGCTTCTCGTCGGGGATCGATTTGATAGATAAACCGCGCATGCTACTGCTTCTGCCCATAACTCCTTTGGTAGTCTCTTGCTCTTGAGCATGCTCCTCGCCATCTCAAGGATTGTTCTATTCTTCCTCTCCGCCACTCCGTTTTGTTGGGGGGTTCTTGGCACCGTTAGCTGTCGCCGAATACCATTGTCTTCGCAATACTTCTGGAACTCGTTTGAAGTGAACTCTCCTCCTCGGTCGGATCTCATGGCTTTGATCACAAGGCCACTTTCCTTCTCAACATGGGCTTTGAATTTTTTGAAGTTCTCAAACACTTCGGATTTCTCCTTCAAGAAGTATACCCATGTTTTTCTTGAATAATCATCAATAAAGAGAAGGAAGTAGTTACTCTTACCAAGTGATCTTGGCTTGATCGGACTGCACACATCTGTGTGTATGAGTTCCAACGGCTTTTGAGCTCTTGAGCTTGACTCCTTTGGAAAGCTCATTTTGAATTGCTTTCCGAGTAGACATCCTTCACAGACTTGATTTGGGTGGTTGATGGAGGGCAATCCTTTGACCATTTCCTTCTTGGAGAGCAGCTCCAATCCTCCAAAGTTGAGATGCCCAAATCGAAGATGCCAAAGCCACGACTCCTCCTTGTAGCACATCTTGAGACATTGTGCGACGTCATTTTGAATGTTGAGGATGAACATCATTATTTCTTGTCATCGGCGCCTTAGCGATGAATTTGTTCGCATTGTCTCTTATAGAAAGGTTACTATCTTTCAATCGAATATCATAACCTTTCTCTAAGAGTTGTCCTAGGCTCAAGAAGTTGCTTTTCATGTTTGGCACGTAGTAGACATTGGAAATGAATTGATGATCGCCATTCTTCAATCGAATGAAAATGTTTCCTTTTACCTTTCACCGCCACCTTTGATTCATCTCCGAAAGCAACCTTCCCCTCCACCGATTCGTCAAGCTCTACGAACATGCTTTTTCGCCCGCACATGTAGTTGCTCGCGCCACTATCGAGATACCATTGTGTATCTCCACCCCTTTCATTGTCCTTGTGAGCCAACAGTAACGTCGCGTCTTCTTGAGTTCTTTCTTCAACGTAGTTGGCCTTCTCTTCAACTCTGTTGTTGCGCGGAGCTCTACATTCGGAAGCATAATGCCCAAACTTCTCGCAGTTGTAGCATTTGATCCGTGACTTGTCATACCTTGGTTTTATGGCTCCTCTCCCGCGACCTCTGGATGAGCTTTCTCCTCTTTGGTTGTTGTTGTCATCGTTGGGCCTCCAACCTCGTCCACGTCCTCGTCCTTGACCGCCACCTCTTCTTTGTTGGCTTCCACCGCGATCATCATTTGTCGAATCAACTCGTGTCTTGAGTGCTTGCTCCACGATATCTTCCTTCTTCTTTTTCTTTTCTTCATAAGCTTGAAGCGACCCGATGAGTTGCTTCATTGTCATGGCCTCCAAGTCCTTCGTCTCTTCGATGACAGTGACGATATGCTCGAACTTCGAATCCATAGATCGAAGAACCTTCTCCATGATTCTCACGTCATCTATCTTCTCGCCGTTTCTTTAGAGGTTATTGGTAACCGTCAAGACTCTCGAGAAATAATCGGAGACGAGTTCACCTTCTCTCATGTGCAAGGCTTCAAACTCTCCTCTTAAAGTTTGAAGGCATACCTTCTTGACTTGATCCGCTCCCTTGTAAGATGTTCGAAGCTTCTCCCAAGCTTCTTTGGCCGACTTTGCTCCCGAGATCTTCTCAAACGTGTCTTCATCTAAACCTTGGTAGATTAGACAGAGAGCCTTCTTGTCTCTCTTCCTTGAGTCTCTCAAACTATCCTTTTGAGTTTGAGATAGACTATCTTCGTTCTCCGGGTCAGCGTGGCCTTTCTCGACTATCTCCCACACGTCGTGTGCACCAAGGAGAGCCACCATTCTAAGACTCCAGTTATCATAGTTGCTCTTCGTGAGCATAGGGACTTGGAAGGGAACACCGCTATTCGCCATCTTTAGGAGGATCTTGTTGCTCTGATACCACTTTGTTGGAAGGAAGTTTTGGGTAGGTGGAGAAAGTGTTTATATATTTTGGGTGTTTAGGGAAGAGGTTTAGAAATTTGGAGGCTTGGGTAAAAACTAGAGAGAGAGAGAGAGAGAATTTCTTTGTAGAAAGGAGAACTTTTTATTTTGGCTTGATCAAAAGTGTAGGATTACATCCTTATTTATACTAGTCTATGGAAATCTCTAGATACAACATTTTCTAGAGAATTCTCCTAATTAATGACACTTTAGGAAAATACAAAATTATTCTAGAATTTCTTACACCTAAAGACTCAAGACACATCAAGAGTATTCTAGAAAGATGACAACTAAAATGGGCCCAACACTACTACAAATACAGTTTTCCGGTGCGGATGACTTTTGGGTGCGACTTTTCACACCTAAAAGTCGCACCAAAAAGACTTTCAGGTGCGAATAGTCGGACCCAAAAATCAATTAAGCGCTGGAAAATTTTCGCGAATTTTTTTGAATTTCGGTGCGACTTGTCGCACCCAAAAGTGTGTTAATACTTTTGGGTGCGACTAAGTCGCACCCAATACTTTCTCCAAAGTATTAGGTGCGACTTAGTCGCACCTAAATGACCTAAATTTTTCCGCGGCCAAACTTCCCCCTTTTTTTTACAAATGTCATTGGGTGCGACTTTGTCGCACCCGAAATCACTGACACAAGTCATTGGGTGCGACTTTGTCGCACCCAAAGGTGTCATTGGGTGCGACAAAGTCGCACCCAAATTCAAATTTCTATATAAAAAGCTGCTCGGTTTTCATTCTACCCGAGCCAAACACCAAAACCCTTATTCTCTCTCTCCGAAACTCTTCTGAAATTTCTCCGACCCCCGTCGCCGCCACCATTCCGACCGTCACCACTACCACTCTCTCTCAGCCTCCGACCGCCACCACTACGCTCTCTCTCTCAGCCTCCGACCGCCACCACTACGCTCTCTCTCTCAGCCTCTGACCGCCACCACTACCCTCTCTCTCTCAGCCTCGGACCAGTCCTCCGACGACCAGCCCCGGAGACCCCTCGAGCCAGACTCGATCTGAACCGGCCTCTTCCTCGCGCGACCCCTCGAAGCCTCTGCACTTGAGTGTGTGTCCGTGAGTCTCTCTAGCTGCAGCCAAGAAGTCTCAGTCTCAGGCGGCTCCGCTTCCCTCGAATTGAGAGCCTCTACCTCGTAATCAAGCCGGTTAGTCTCAGATTTTCGTTCTTATTTTCTTCGTCTAGACCCGCGTACTTCATACAGTGTGTGTATGTGTGTTTAAGTCTGAGTGTGTGTATTTTTTATTTTTTTTAATTCCCCGTCAAGCTGCTGTCCCAGCACCTGAGTGAGCGCTTCATACAGCCGCTGTCCCGCCAAGCTGCTCGAGACCCGCGCGCTTCAACTCCCCGTCGCAGCACCGTCGTGCCTCTCGCAGCCTCGCCGTGCTCAAGTCCCGCCTACAGGTTAGCCTCTCGTAGTCCTTTTAATTGTGTTTTTAATTACTTTAGATTAATTGTAATTAGTATAATTAGTCTAATTGTTAATTAGTTAGGTAATTAAATAGTTTTTTATATGTATATATGTATTAATAATGTAGTTAGTTTGATAAAATTGTTAATTATGTAATTGAAATTAATTTGATAGAATTATAAAAATTGTTAATTATGTAATTGAAATTAATTTGATATAATTAGTAAAATTGTTAATGTAATTGAAATTAATTTGATATAATTATTAACATTGTTAATCATGTAATTGAAATTAATTTGATATAATTAGTAAAATTGGTAAAATGTTTTATGTAATTGAAATTAATTTACTTAGTAATTTTTTAAGTTAATATCATATAATTTAAGTTATTTGTTCAATTGTTAATCATGAAATTGAATTTAGTTGAGTTATTGTATAATTTAGTTTTAGTTTACATATTTTTGATAAATGAGTTGATATTATTGAATTTTTGTTGTAATCGAGCCACGGAGGTTCGATTTAGGGTTTAGTTGATTATTAAGATAGTTTTGGATGATTTGTATATGATTTTTAAATGAGTTTGCAGGTTTTTGGTTTGTTAGAATTATAGGGGAAATTCTGCCGAAATTTCGGTAGAGTTTCCAACCAATTATTCTCAAAACCCTAATTTTTTCAATTCGACTTCAAATAACATAAAATTCATAATTTCACATTTATAGTTCTTCGTCCCTTAGCAATAACTCTTAAGCCGCACTATTCGGCATCAGCGCCAACATAAGTAATCGACTTCATTCGTCTTCGTCATTTAGCAACAACTCTTAATAATTGTTCTTTTTCTCTTTCGTTTAGCGAAATCAATGTCCAATCCAAGTAGAGATTGGATCACCGAGAACAATCGGTTGTCCTTGCAGTATAAAATCGGAGTTAATGAATTTATCCGCGCTGCAAGAAGATTTCCGAACGATAATTACGAATATCGATGTCCATGCAAGCCTTGCAACAACGTGAGATGGCACGACATTGGAGTTGTAAGGCATCATCTGCTAAACAAAGGGTTTACCCCGGGCTACACAGAATGGTATCATCATGGCGAGGTCGTGCGTTCCGTCGGTCATCTTGAAGAAGTCCCCATCGGAGAAACAGCGCAGAGAGGAGTAGGAGGAATACATGCTGCTGTGGAGGATATACGAGATCACGAGGATTTCGATGGTGTTACGGAGCCGGCTCCGAGCGATGTGCGTGCGGATGAGCAAGTGGAAGACTTGTTCGCTGAGTGGGAAGCGGAATTGTACCCTGGATGCAAGGAGTTTTTGTCGTTGTCATTCTTGGTTCAGTTGATGCACCTTAAAGTCACGAACCATTGGACGAACAAGTCGTTCACAGAACTGCTGCAGGTTTTGAGGAAGTCTCATCCAGCCGGTAATCGAATACCGGAGAAGCACTACGAGGCAAAAGCAAAGCTGAAGCGATTTGGCATGGGATACGAGATGATCGACGCGTGCATTAATGACTGTGTCCTATTCCGAAAACATCTCGCGAACATCGACGTGTGCCCGATATGTAACGAGAGTAGATGGAAGCCAACTGGTAAGAAGATACCGCAGAAGATATTGCGATATTTTCCCTTGAAAGATCGATTGAAGCGACTGTACGCATCTCGACACACGGCGCTTCATATGCAGTGGCACGAAAGAGATCGCGTCAGGGAAGCTGGCGTTCTACGACATCCTGCTGATGGTACAGCGTGGAAGAATTTGGACGAGAGATACCCAGGTTTTGCTGCAGAGCCTCGGAACGTGCGGCTTGGGCTAGCTGCAGATGGATTCAACCCGTTTGGGGATATGAACCTATCATACAGCATGTGGCCTGTAGTATTTACGGCGTACAACTTGCCGCCTTGGTTGTGCATGAAGAAAGAGTACCTGATGCTCACGCTTCTGATCCCGGGGCCCCATTCACCAGGAAAAGATATGGACGTTTTTTTGCAGCCTGTGGTTGAAGAGCTGAAAGAACTGTGGGAGAATGGAGTCCGCGTTCGTGATGGAGCCAGAGATGAAGTGTTTCGGTTGCGTGCCGCGTTACTTTGGACGATAAACGATTTTCCGGCTAGATCGTATTTATCGGGATGGAGCGGCCAGGGGTATCTCGCTTGCCCTACGTGCAACTTTGACACGCCGTCCCTAAAAGTCGGAAACAGGATCGTCTACTACGACCATCGTCGGTTCTTAAATAGGCGTCACCGATTGAGGAAAAGCAACGATCACTACAAAGATAAGCACGAGAAACGAAATAAACCCGAGAAGTTGACTTCGCAACACATACTCGCTCAGTTGGCTGGTGTTTCTTGCACGACTACTGGCAAACACGCTGCCTCTGTAGGCAAAAAACGAAAGCGAGCTGAGTGCGAACTGAATTGGACCAAGAAAAGCATCTTTTACGAGTTGCCGTACTGGTCTGAGTCACAGTTGAAACACAACATGGACGTGATGCACGTAGAGAAGAACGTGTGTGAGAATCTTCTCGGGACGATGCTCAGCTTGGAAAAGAAGAACTATGACACCGAGAAGGCGAGGCTTGACTTGATGGACTTTGGCATCAAGACCGCTTTGCACTTGGAACCAAATGAGGGTGGGTATTACAAACCGCGAGCGTCGTACGTTTTGACCCTTGAGCAAAGACAGCGATTTACAGAGTACTTAAAATCTGTCAAATTTCCCGATGGTCTCGCTGGGAATTTTAAAAAAAATACGACAACTGATGGGAAGCTCACAGGTTTGAAGTCGCATGATTGCCACGTGATCTTGCAAAGATTGTTGGCTGTTGGTATTCGTCCTTTTTGTGCCACAACCAATACATGATACGATCACTAAGCTTTGCAACTTTTTCAAGTTGATAAGTTCGAGAACATTAAGAGCCGAAGATCTTGAAAGAGCGCAAGAGTCTATCGTCGAGATCTTATGTAAGCTTGAGATGATATTTCCACCTGCTTTTTTCACGATCATGGTTCACGCGGCGATGCATCTACCAGAGGAAGCGTTGCACGGCAGCCCGGTGCATATGCGGCGGATGTACCCTTTTGAGAGATACCTTGGGATGTTAAAACATTTTGTCAAAAATAGAGCTAGACCAGAAGGCTCTATTTCAAAAGCTTATGATGTAGAAGAAGCTCTAACGTTCATTGCAAGGTATATTGAAGATAAGAAAGTAGTTGAAGAAGTTCAAGTACGAGAGCTCTCCGTTTTTCGATCCGAGATGTGTGTGCCTTATGGGATGATGAATGCGATAGTATTAGACGATGAGCAAAGAGAAAAAGCGGAATGGTACATCTATACCAACTGTCCTAAAGTGGATCCGTATTTGGTGTAAGTAATCGATCCACTTGCTTCTCTAACTTATTTCATTGTTGTATTTTGTTTAAGCAATGTTTTAAACATGCAACAGCGAGAATTTGGATTTCCTGAACGAATCTGGAGTTCGCGATATTGAAGCGGAGCATAGAAAGGGATTCAAAGATTGGTTTGCGAACAAGGTAATAACACAATAACCCGTTTTTTTATAAACACACAAGTGCTAACCAATACTTTGTTTCGTAATAACCAGATTTTTGAAATGAAAGCTAGTGGCTCTGACGTGTCTGACGAGATCTACTCGCTTTCTATCGGTTCCCTTCAAGTCGCTTATCAATATCCATGCTGCTTTGTTAACGGCGTGAAGTTCATTACTCATCGTCGCGATAATCAACAAGTCACTCAAAATAGCGGTGTATGTGTGCCTGTGGATGATTTCACTTACTACGGTCGGATGGAAGACGTCTTGGTGCTGAATTATAGGTACGACTGTCGTGTTGTATTATTCAAATGTATATGGTACGGTGACAAGCACGATTCTCGGCGACTAGTTCACAACGATAAGACTAGTTGGGAAACGAGTGCTTTTACCGCGAAACAGTGGTTTACAGAGGAGCCGTACATACTCGCAATTCAGGCGAAACAAGTCTTTTACATCAAAGATCTTGTTTTAGGTGGTAACTAGGAAATCGTTCAGGAATGCAATCATCGAGGGATTTGGGACGTTCCTGAAGTCGACCCCCCCACCTCAGCCTCGATTCCGTTGACAATAGAATTGTCAAACATCGATCGTCTGAATCATCGACATGAAATCGAAGATGCTGAGCTAGTAAATATCATTGACGATGGTGAGGAAGACGATGATGATCATGAGGAATGCATCGTTTTTGAGGGAGAAGATGTTGATGTTGATGTTGATGTTGATGTTGATATAGGTAGTGATGACGATGAATGAGAACTATCTATGTAACCACGGTTTTCCTCCGCCATATGTGAGGTTTTATAATAAAATATATCTGTGGTGTCACCCACGTTTTTGTATGATGTTGTTTCCTTTTGTTTTGTGATGTATGTTCACAAATGTTGTTTTATTTTATACGATGTCAATTTACAAATGTTGTTTTCATTTTATAGGATGTCGACCGCTTCAGGTTCTGGTGGAGATTCGCCACAGAGACCGGATTCTCAAGGTCCGCCACAGGAACCTGATTCCCAAGGTCCTAAGAAATCAAGGGGACCAACAACTGGCTCGACGTCGGCGCGAGCAACACAGGGTGTACCGGGTGCGAAGGTGGTCAAGTGGGACCCAATAAACCAAACATTCTATCAAGAGATAAGAAAAGAAAATAAAAAGGTTGGACTATTTAACAACCGCCTCAGTGCTTTGGTGAAAGCACATATCCCGCCTACGACTCGTGATTGGAGTGAAGTGACGCCCTAGATGTTGGCTGCTATTTTGAGCGCACTTCATTCCGAGTTCATATTTGTGTACACAGATCCTGACACCGGCGAGGATCTGCCTGCGGATTGCTATCAGAATACGATTAATCAGACTATCATTCGGAATGCCAAGATCAGGCGACGCAACCAGAAGTCCAAGCTATCAGAGAAGTTCAGGTTGGAGTTTTGTGGGAGCACAGAAAACGCTAAGGCGGAAACACCACCGGGATATAAGAAAGAGGATTGGGAGGAGGTGGTAGATGAGTTCGCAACTGACGATTGGAAGGTACGTAATGTATGATTGTAATAAATCACAATATCTTTATCAGATTGAATAATGACAAAATTAATTATATGCAGAAAAAGTCTAATCGCAACAAGGAGAATTCGAAGAAGAAGAAGACGAGGTCGACTCAAGGATCTCTTTCTTTCTTGGCTCATCGTCATTTGAACGTAAGTTATTCTAATTTTGAAATACTTAATTTGAAATAAATTCAATACTTATATTTTCATAACAATTGCAGAGTAAGGATGATGGGACTTTGGGCTCCGCGTTAACGACGTGGGAGCAAAAACACCATAATAGAAAAGGTGAATGGACGACAGATTGGGCGAGACGAGCACATGTAAGTCATATGTGATAATTAAGATTACGTTACTTACATAATAATTAATTTTTAATAATTTTTTTTATGTGTAAAGGCACGGATAGTTACTCTACTGGCGGATCTTCAGCGACAAGCAGAAGAGCAAGGCGTAGTCTTTAACCAGGACGACGCAGAGGAGCACGCAATGCTAGAAATTCTCGGGAACCGTCAAGATTGGTACGTTGGAATAGGTCCAACGGTCCCGAGATCATCTTGGGCTATTGCTCAGGCTCAGGACGAAAGCTCGTCGTCAGGCTCAGGCTCAGGCTCGTCGCGGCGCCGCGTTCCAGATCCAGTGGTTGGCGAGCTCCAAGCTCAGGTGGCGGCACAACAACTCGCTATGGATGAGATGAGGCGAGCCAACCAACAGCAGATTGAGGAGATGCAGCGGCAACTGTTCGCGTTCACGCAGCAGTTTTCGCCCTTGCCTCAGATGTCGTCCACGATGCCACAGATGCCTCAGATGTCGCCCGACACGATGCCACAGATACCTCAGACAACGCCGTCGCCTCAAATGCACCCGTCGCCTCAGATGCACCCTATGCATCAGACAACGCCGCCATCAGTTTCAATGGCAGATGCTCAGACGACGCCGCCAGCTTCAGTAGATTTCTAGCGAGAGCGTACGAGCGGCAGTGAGCGTACGAGCGGCAGTGGACGAGGAGGTAGCAACAGTTCTGGAGGAAGATTTGGCGGAAGAGGGAGTAAAATGTTCAAGGAGTGGTTTACAAACCGAGGAAAAGGAAAGGGAAAAGAATGAACATTTTTTTTAATTATTTGTCGTACATTATAATAATTATTGTAATCGAACAACAAATGGTTAGTTTTTATTATTATTATGAATATTAATTAATGAATTTTCTAATTAATAAACTATTTAGTACATATTATTTTATTACAATTATAAAATTCATAAGCATAATAAATAAATAAAAAGTTAAAAAAAACTATCGGGTGCGACTAGTCGCACCCATAAATTTGGCGGGTAGGCCAACGGGTGCGACTAGTCGCACCCAAAAATTTGGCGGGTAGGCCAACGCGTGCGACTAGTCGTACCCAACGGTTTGGCGGGTATGCCTTTCGGTGCGAATAGTCGCACCCAATGGCCTTCCCGCGGACTTTTTCGCACATCTTTTCTGACTTATGGGTGCGAATATGGGTGCGGAAAACCGCACCTAAAAGTCATGACCATCGGGTGCGACTTTTCGCATCCATGACCTTTAGGTGCGAACTTTCGGGTGCGAAAAAGTCGCACCTAAAGGTATCATTGGGTGCGAAAATTGACATTCAGGTGCGAAAAAAGTCGCACCCAATGCTGTTTTTGTTGTCAATGGTGCCCACAAGAAGAGTAGTAGTGTCTATTTATGTACATTTGATGTCATATAGTCTTACGAAGACTCTTGCTTGTAATTGCTTATTCATTTAATAATAAAGTTGAAACGTTCATTCATTCTTTCTTTGTTTGAAGCTTTATGATAAAACCTTAGTCTTTTAGTCCATAAACAAACTTAACAACTTACGAAGAGACAAATGTAGATTTGCATGAACAAACTCTTCGTAGTTTGCTTAAAACGATATATTCACAATCTTAGGGTCAAAGGACTATTGACCTCAGTACGATTGTTAGAAGAATCTATGATGTCTGGTTATGAGGCATTGAGAGTTGGGGACTCTATAGTTCTTCTAGGTATCTTCCGAAGGTACTGAATTGACCAGTGCACTTCTAGAGACAATATAAGAACAAACCATTTAACCTCTTATGTCTCGAAGTCACTATGTATGCATTGCATCATGCTTACCTTAATCCTGAAATGAGACATGCCATTTCACACCTTAGTATTCTCATTTGAGAAAGTCAAAGTTTGGACTCACTATGTGATTCCGAACAAGGCCTATTGGTGAAGTACTAAGTTGTGAGTCTGTCATGAGTAACTTTGTGAAGTTCTCATAGATATGGAATTCATGTACAAGATTGCTGAAATGCAATGTATGTCACCTCATGCTTTGTTCCTTGGAGTGTGAATAAATGAACTGGCCAGTGTCCAAATTGAGTCCTGACTCTTTTGGATGAAACAATGTGACTTGTTAGCTCCTCGTCAATACATTGTTTCTAACTTATTCACAAGCGACAAAGGAGTTGAGGAAATAACAGCTAGAAGGGTAAAATGGTAATTTAGTAAATCCCGACTAGCTGATGACATTCATGAAGGGTAGCATAGATAATATTCAGTGGATCCGCTCATTATAATTAGGTCGAATTCTTGAGTAGAAAACAAATTCATTTGAACCGAGAGATTTTCAGTGTCAGCTCTTTAGTGGAGTCAGCTGGCATTAAGCTAAACTTGGAAAAGGTTTGTGAACTTTTGAGTCCAAGTGTTTAGCTAAAGCTTTGTTCATTTGGGTCCATGAGGTCACTGTCACGAATCACATCGATAGGAATAGTTAAACTGGAAGCTAAGTCAAAACAAGAACGAAAATAGTCAAAAGGGTATTTTTGTCTTTTGAGACAAAGGATGAAATGAATGTCAATAAATTTTTTGACAAGTTCATTTGATGACTTAATGTCACTCGGCCATAATATGATTAATTGGGCCTTGTGGATTAATTTCATTTCATAAGAATTTTATTGAAAATTCTTAATGGGCCTTTTTCATGTTGTCATGAACAAAATGGAAAAGCTTCTAGAAGCCCCTTCTAGAAGGTGATAGGCGCCCATAATACCCATAGGAAGAGAGAATATTTTGTGCATAAATGTATCAAGATACTTGCCAAAAGAAAAAGAGGAAACAAATTTCCCCTAAGAGGAAACATGGTGGGCGCCCAAATGTGGTCAAGAGAGAAGCAAACAAAAGAGGAAACAAATCCAAGGACTTACTTGTTTTGTCTTGGACGTGCACCTCTTTGAAGGAAAAGGGAAATTGGCTCATGAATATGTGATATTCTATAGAAGAGGAAACTACCTTATTGAAGGTGAGACCTCTCCTATAAATAGGAGCCTCATTCCACACTTTTCATTCATGCAAAGTTTTAGAGATTGAGAGCTTCTCTCTCTAGACTTGGCCGCCCCTTCCTCTCTCTCTCTCTAGTTTATATTTTCGATTTTTCTTGTCTTGGCACCTAGGTCCTCACTCGACCTAGTGTTTAGCTCTGCGACTTCGAGACTCGTTCTTAAGTCGTAGTGTTTAAAAGTGCCCACTCACTGATTCCTTCTTTTCGAGTGATTTAGTGATAGAAACTTTCGTGGTTGCTCGAGTTGCCGAGGAAAGAAAGAGAGACGTGCTGCGAGGGGAGACGAGCGTTGTGACTTTCCAAAAGCTTCTACAAGGTTCAAGCTTCAAGAAAGGTTAGTAACTTCCATAGCTCATATTAGTTTTTATTTACATGCATATGCTCTTGTCTAGGTTAGTAAAAACTAGTTTTACTTAAAAAGAAAATTTTTAAAATTCCGCCGCTTAACGAAGCGTTAAACTTTTTCTTAAACCCTAGATCGATTCCAACAAATGGTATCAGAGCTATGGTCAAAGGAATGCATGTGCATGTTTTTATATTATGAGCTTGAAAATCGTTTTCGAAAGTTTACTAATTTTGTGACAAGTTAGAATTGTAATCTTAGATTTTTTTTTAATTTATTGCTCATGCCTTTAAATTAAAAACCATGTTGATTTTCTATGAGTTTGGGATGATGTTAAAACACATTAGAATCAGTTCTAAAAGTTTTTAATTTTTTTATATTGAAAAACGTGTTTTAAAGGTTTGAGAATTTTCGAGTAAATTTTGTGACTAGTTTTATTTTCTTGCTAGTTTCGTTTATTTACTTGAATCGTTTTATGCATGTTGTTATTTCTTTTATGCCTTGTTATTACCTTGCTAATAAAACACAAATAAAAGCTTTAAACAACATCTTAAAACGTTCCGTTACACTCGATTCTTTTTCGCACCTAAAAGGACGAAGCTTTAATTTATTTCTTTTTCTTCGAGCTGGAATGTAAACCCGCATTAAAAGCGGCATAACTCTCTGCTCAAAAATCTAAATTTAATGATTCTTGAATCAAATTAAAGCTCTGTCTGTCCTCTGTCCAATGCCACCGGTTTCGGCTGAAAAGGACATCGGAGCCGCCAGATATGGCGATTTTACTCCGAGGTGCGCGGCTGTCTGAAACTCCAGTTTTTTAGAAATCCGGATTTTCAAACCCCACTACCATGAGTTATAGAACTCTAATGAGAAAATTTTCTTGAGCAAAAATGTTTTTCATATGATTATAAACATGATGTGTAAAGATTAAAAGTTTTGATTTTTGAAAGATTAATTGAAATTGAATTTTTACAAAACTAGTTTGAATTTTGAAAAACCATTTTCACTTTCAAACTTGAAAAATATTTTGTCATCCAAATCAAATAAATTTTCAAAATGTTTTCAAAACTATATCTATATCACATATGTTCAAAATCTATATGCTCTTGAAAATTTGAGTGGGAGGTCTCCTTGTAGACAAGCCGAAAAAATAAAAGGATGTGTAATCTCAAACTTTCAAGTGTTCGAGTGAGTTGAAGTTCACACTTCCCTCACGCACTTTCCCGAAATAGAAAATAGGAAAAGATCGAGTATGTCCCTTGTGCCTTTATGCACTAATACTGCTCTGAACATGTCGATCTAGGATTCTCTTCTAGTTGTCCGCTCTGTCGCTCTCTAACTAGGAAATTTGTTTCCGAACTTAAAAGAGTCGATGAACCAACTCCAAAAACTAAGTGGGAGGGTTATACTTGTTGTTTGTAACCCACGATCCCCAACACTAATGAAAAGTGCAAGTGTCGCCGGACTAAGAGTCACCCTCGTGGCCCTCTCTTAAATGAGAGTACTCAAGGGCGCTTTGCTCTGATCATTGCTCAATGAGCTACGTCCGAGAGTGAGACGATGATGACAAGACCTCCCCTCGGCGGATTGTTTTTCAAAGTCAATCTTTTGGACTAAGTGGTTGGTTACACACTTAGACTCAATCCCTAGTAATCCTCCCTCGAGGCCCTGCGAAAGGATGTGAGTGATCAAACCAATTTACAAGGTGGCTAGTCAAAATTGATGTATTGACATCTTGGCTATGCATTAATGATGAGTCATTTACTTATGAAAGGAGACTCGTTGCGGCCTTCCCTCGAAGGAGTAAAGTGTCATTTCGTTCATAACACCTTTGGATTTTACAAAAGTCTTAATGAAACTTAAATCCTAAACCAAAGACTAATCATAAACTTGTTTCAACTGTTATAGGCAATATGTCTCTCAACCCTCTCTCTATCTTTCTTTCCTCGAACCAACTCGAAAACGAAAACTACATAGATTCGAAACGTAACCTCGACATAATACCTACCGTTAACAAGCGCAAATGGGTACTCACCACCCCGTGTCCTCCTCTGACGAATGATGATTCAACTCAAGAGGACAATGACGCCTTAGCGGCCTGGCTTCGATCCGATGAGATTGTGAGGTGCTATATCTTAGCATCTATGAACAATATGCTGAACAAGCAACATCGTGACATCGAGACTTCCGCTGACATGATCTACAATCTCCTTGAGAGTTTTGGAGGGCAAAGGCGTCAAGCAAGGCAACAAGAAGTCCGACAGTTTATGAACTGTCATATGAAGGCTAGGACTCCTGTTAGAGACTTTAACTGTCATATGAAGGCTAGGACTCCTGTTAGAGACTTTATGATACTGATCATTAGTTTTCTAAATAAGATAGAAATCCTAGGATCTGAGAATGATGGGAAGAATGTCATAGATATGATCTTAGAAACTCTCCCCGCATCTCTTGATACCTCCAAGATGAACTACTCAATAAACAAGCTAGAGTACACTGTTACCAAGCTTATGGAGGAACTTCACACTGCTGTAGGTCTCACTAAGAGAAAGAGGAATCAAGGAGAGGCACATGCTACTGAGCAAAAAGCCTCCGCCTCTGGAACTGTGAAGAGACCTTACAAGGCCGATAAAAAGAACTGTCCCGCCTATCTCAAAGCAAAGGAACATAGTATTGTACTAGTTACCGAAGCATGCTTAGTAGCTGATAATGTATCATCGTGGATTCTTGACTCCGCTGCTACTAACCATATTTGTTGTTCCTTGAATGGTTTCAAGAAAACCAAAAGCTTAGAGGAAGGCGAGTTCTGTTTCAAATAGGGTGATGGGAGCCTGGTGTCTGCGAAGGCTGTGGGATCCGTGACATTGTCTTTTGAAGACCGCACTATAAACTTGAATAATGTTTATTTTGTTCCTACCTTTGGTAAGAACTTAATATCCGTTGCTCGTCTTCTTGAGCAAGATTATTGTTTAAAGTTTATAAAGAATGGAATTCGTATTTCTTTTTCTAATTCTTTTGTCACTGATGCATGTATGAAGAATGGTCTTTTTTACATCTATCCCACTCAACCTTCTCTCTTAGACACCGAACTAGATAACGATCTAATTAGGGAGCCAAAGAGGATCAAACTTTCTGAATCCTCTGATCTAACAAAATCAACATACCTCTGGCACTTAAGACTTGGTCATATCAGTCTAGATAGGATTAAGAGACTTGTGAGGGATGGTCCACTCCAAGCCTCTGCAATAGGTTCACTACCTACTTGTGAATCCTGCATAGAAGGAAAAATGACTAAGCGACCTTTCTCCGATAAGGGTCGAAGAGCCACTGAGTTGCTGGAACTAATACATTCTGATGTATGTGGTCCGCTCAACCAACAGGCACGTGGAGGATACGAATACTTCGTTACCTTCACTGATGATTACTCAAGATATGGGTTTGTCTATTTGCTTAAACACAAATCCGAGACCTTTAACGTATTTAAGGTCTTTAGGGCTTTAGTGGAAAAGCAAACTGGCAAAGTGATCAAAACCCTTCGATCTGATCGAGGTGGTGAGTATATGTCTGGAGAGTTCGATGACTTTCTTAAAGAAGAAGGTATCGCTTCTCAGCTAACCGCACCTGGCACACCTCAACAAAACGGAGTGTCAGAGAAAAGAAACCGAACTCTTATGGAGATGGTTAGATCAATGATGAGTTACTCATCACTCCCGCTTTCCTTTTGGGGATATGCCCTCGAAACAGCCGCCTACACTCTGAACCAAGTTCCGTCTAAAACGGTTCCTGGTACTCCTTATGAACGATGGAATGGCCGTAAAGTGAATCTTAGCCGCATCCGAATTTGGGGTTGCCCTGCACACGTGCTGAGGCAAAAGACTAGCAAGTTGGCTAGTAGGTCAGAATTGTGCCTGTTTGTAGGATATCCGAAGGAAACCAAAGGTTTTACTTTCTATAGTCCCGAGGACGATAAGAATTTCGTTAGCACGAATGCTCGTTTCCTTGAGGAGGACTTTATGAAGGATGCGAAACCTAGAAGCAAAATTGTGCTTGAAGAAAAGTTGGGTGAGGAAGCTTCTACCTCATCTGTAAGAACCGTTCTTACCCCAACTGAAACACAACCTAACTCATCAGAATCTCGTCAAGTAGTACTTCGACGTAGTGGGAGGGCTACTCAAAAGCCTGACAGGTACATGTCTTATGGAGACTCTCTTGTAGCCGTCTCTGACATGGATGATCCTGTTTCCTATAGCCAAGCGATGGCTTGTTCTGAATCAAACCTTTGGCTTGACGCCATGAAAGTTGAAATGCACTCGATGTATGTCAACAATGTCTGGAAACTTGTAGACCTTCCTGAAGGGATTAAACCCGTAGGGTGTAAGTGGATATACAATAAGAAAATGGGTCCTGATGGGAACGTCGAGACGTTCAAAGCACGACTTGTGGCGAAGGATTATACCCAACAAGAAGGGATTGACTATGAAGAAACCTTCTCGCCAGTCGCGATGCTTAAATCCATCCGCATACTCCTATCCATAACTGTAGCTCTCGACTATGAGATCTGGCAAATGGATGTCAAGACAGCCTTTCTGAATGGCAATCTTGATGAGCGCATTTACATGGCTCAACCAGACGGTTTCGTGGAGGAAGGTCAAGAGACCAAGGTTTTTGAGTTGCTTAAGTCCATTTATGGATTAAAGCAAGCATCTAGGTCATGGAATATTAGATTCGATGAAACTGTAAAAAGCTTTGGCTTTGAACAGTCAATAGATGAGCCTTGTGTTTACAAGTTAATACACGAAGGCAAAGTTGTGTTTTTGGTACTATATGTCGATGATATACTACTCATTGGTAATGACGTGGGTAAGTTATCTGAGGTTAAGGTCTAGCTGGCAAAGCAATTCGATATGAAGGATCTAGGAGAAGCCGCGTACATTCTGGGGATCCAAATCTTTCGAGATAGGAAAAACCGGACCCTGTCGCTCTCTCAAGCATCTTATATTGATAAGGTAATGGATCGCTTCTCGATGCAAGACTCCAAGAAGGGCCAAACACCCTTTAGGCATGGAGTTTCACTCTCTAAGGACCAGGAGACTGCACAAGAGATTGAAGAAATGAGTAAAATTCCTTACGCCTCTGCCGTAGGAAGCCTTATGTATGCTATGCTTTGCACTAGACCTGACATCTGTTTCGCCGTTGGCGTAGTTAGCCGTTTCCAATCCAACCCTGGACCCGAGCACTGGATTGCTGTTAAGCATGTTCTTAAGTATCTTCGAAGAACTAGGAACTTGATGCTTACATACTCAGGTACTGACCTGACTATGACGGGATATACCGACTCCGATTTTCAAGCGGATAAGGATTCCAGGAAATCCACTTCGGGATCTGTGTTCATCCTTAATGGTGGAGCTGTTGTGTGGAGGAGTATTAAGCAATCTTGCATTGCTGACTCCACAATGGAAGCAGAATATGTGGCTGCTTGTGAAGCATCCAAAGAGGCTATATGGCTTAGAAAATTCCTTAAGTATTTGGAAGTTGTTTCAAACGTCGACGAGCCCATGACCCTTTATTGTGATAATAGTGGGGCTGTCGCTAACTCAAAGGAACCTAGAAGCCATAAGCGCTCTAAAAATATTGAGAGGAAATACCATTTGATTCGAGAGATCGCGCAGCGCGGAGACGTGGAGGTGAAGTAGATCTCTGGCAGATCCATTCACCAAGGCCCTAGCGAACATGGTCTTCGACCAACTTCGAGAGGGATTAGGCATGTAGGACTACTCACATCTTCTTTGAGTCAAGTGGGAGTTTGTTGTCAATGGTGCCCACAAGAAGAGTAGTAGTGTCTATTTATGTACATTTGATGTCATATAGTCTTACGAAGACTCTTGCTTGTAATTGCTTATTCATTTAATAATAAAGTTGAAACGTTCATTCATTCTTTCTTTGTTTGAAGCTTTATGATAAAACCTTAGTCTTTTAGTCCATAAACAAACTTAACAACTTACGAAGAGACAAATGTAGATTTGCATGAACAAACTCTTCGTAGTTTGCTTAAAACGATATATTCACAATCTTAGGGTCAAAGGACTATTGACCTCAGTACGATTGTTAGAAGAATCTATGATGTCTGGTTATGAGGCATTGAGAGTTGGGGACTCTATAGTTCTTCTAGGTATCTTCCGAAGGTACTGAATTGACCAGTGCACTTCTAGAGACAATATAAGAACAAACCATTTAACCTCTTATGTCTCGAAGTCACTATGTATGCATTGCATCATGCTTACCTTAATCCTGAAATGAGACATGCCATTTCACACCTTAGTATTCTCATTTGAGAAAGTCAAAGTTTGGACTCACTATGTGATTCCGAACAAGGCCTATTGGTGAAGTACTAAGTTGTGAGTCTGTCATGAGTAACTTTGTGAAGTTCTCATAGATATGGAATTCATGTACAAGATTGCTGAAATGCAATGTATGTCACCTCATGCTTTGTTCCTTGGAGTGTGAATAAATGAACTGGCCAGTGTCCAAATTGAGTCCTGACTCTTTTGGATGAAACAATGTGACTTGTTAGCTCCTCGTCAATACATTGTTTCTAACTTATTCACAAGCGACAAAGGAGTTGAGGAAATAACAGCTAGAAGGGTAAAATGGTAATTTAGTAAATCCCGACTAGCTGATGACATTCATGAAGGGTAGCATAGATAATATTCAGTGGATCCGCTCATTATAATTAGGTCGAATTCTTGAGTAGAAAACAAATTCATTTGAACCGAGAGATTTTCAGTGTCAGCTCTTTAGTGGAGTCAGCTGGCATTAAGCTAAACTTGGAAAAGGTTTGTGAACTTTTGAGTCCAAGTGTTTAGCTAAAGCTTTGTTCATTTGGGTCCATGAGGTCACTGTCACGAATCACATCGATAGGAATAGTTAAACTGGAAGCTAAGTCAAAACAAGAACGAAAATAGTCAAAAGGGTATTTTTGTCTTTTGAGACAAAGGATGAAATGAATGTCAATAAATTTTTTGACAAGTTCATTTGATGACTTAATGTCACTCGGCCATAATATGATTAATTGGGCCTTGTGGATTAATTTCATTTCATAAGAATTTTATTGAAAATTCTTAATGGGCCTTTTTCATGTTGTCATGAACAAAATGGAAAAGCTTCTAGAAGCCCCTTCTAGAAGGTGATAGGCGCCCATAATACCCATAGGAAGAGAGAATATTTTGTGCATAAATGTATCAAGATACTTGCCAAAAGAAAAAGAGGAAACAAATTTCCCCTAAGAGGAAACATGGTGGGCGCCCAAATGTGGTCAAGAGAGAAGCAAACAAAAGAGGAAACAAATCCAAGGACTTACTTGTTTTGTCTTGGACGTGCACCTCTTTGAAGGAAAAGGGAAATTGGCTCATGAATATGTGATATTCTATAGAAGAGGAAACTACCTTATTGAAGGTGAGACCTCTCCTATAAATAGGAGCCTCATTCCACACTTTTCATTCATGCAAAGTTTTAGAGATTGAGAGCTTCTCTCTCTAGACTTGGCCGCCCCTTCCTCTCTCTCTCTCTAGTTTATATTTTCGATTTTTCTTGTCTTGGCACCTAGGTCCTCACTCGACCTAGTGTTTAGCTCTGCGACTTCGAGACTCGTTCTTAAGTCGTAGTGTTTAAAAGTGCCCACTCACTGATTCCTTCTTTTCGAGTGATTTAGTGATAGAAACTTTCGTGGTTGCTCGAGTTGCCGAGGAAAGAAAGAGAGACGTGCTGCGAGGGGAGACGAGCGTTGTGACTTTCCAAAAGCTTCTACAAGGTTCAAGCTTCAAGAAAGGTTAGTAACTTCCATAGCTCATATTAGTTTTTATTTACATGCATATGCTCTTGTCTAGGTTAGTAAAAACTAGTTTTACTTAAAAAGAAAATTTTTAAAATTCCGCCGCTTAACGAAGCGTTAAACTTTTTCTTAAACCCTAGATCGATTCCAACAGTTTTTTGTACTAGTGCAAAATACTAAAAGTCCAAACTACAATTAGAAAATAATTAGGCCCAAATACTATAACCCAAAATTAAGTTTAATTATTCAACAGTGCCCTGCAAGGTCACCAGAAAGTGTGGCTCCGTGACTGTTAGGATGATTCCAGCGCCGCGTGGGGCTGGGATTGTTGCTGCTAGGGTTCCTAAGAAGGTGCTTCAGTTCGCCGGGATAGATGATGTGTACACCTCTTCCAGGGGCTCGACCAAGACTCTTGGAAACTTCGTTAAGGTTTGCATTTTCTGTTTTTGCTTTGTTTTGAAATGTTTGTTTGTGTTCGCTGTGGGTTTTGATGATTCTTATTGATTGATTATATATATATATATACTGTTTATTCCTATGGGCTTAACCTATGTAGTTTTGTTTTTAGGGTTTCTGATACGATAGACTTTTGTTTATGGATATGGTTGAAATTAGAATATGAGAAGGCATTATGATTTGGATTATGTGCTAGGATGTGTGTTTAGCAGGGCTAAATTATTTTTTTCAATTTTCAGTCGTATGTAAGGGTCAATGGTAAATATTTACTCTTCTCTCTCTGTTTGAAGTTCCAAAGTTCATTTTAGTTCAGTATGTAAAATTATGTTCACATAGGTACATGTAATAAAGTGGAAATTCAAATTTTCCTGATTCAAGTGTGTTACGGCAATTCCCGGATTGAGTCCTCGAAACTGAGATACCACAATCATCGGAAAACCAGGAAACGAGCTCGTCGACGTCGTCAGAAGAAATAAGAGAAGAAGAAACGAAGTTTTTACCCTGTTTCAGTCACTAACGACCTAGTCCAGCTTCCGATCACTACTATCAACGGCAATACAGATTACAACTGAGAAATTGAAAAACGAGCAAAGAAACCTTAGAATTATCCCCAAATTGAGTTTCTGAGATCAACTCGATTTTCTCTCTAATTCTCTCTCTCTCTCTCTCTCTCTCTCTCTCTCTCTCTCTCTCTCTCTCTCTCTCTCTCTAATTCAGACTCAAAAAAACGTACTAACTATAACACAGACCATCCAAACGCTATAAATAGACATTTGGAGAAAGCTTAGTAACCACGTCACCGTTGGATATGATCCAACGGTCACCTGCGTAAAAAACTGTTAAACCAGTTTTTAGTCGCTAAGCTTCCTAGACTTACGCGTGTTCAACGCTGCGTTATTGAGCGAGCTGCCGAACTGAGCGAGCTACCGAACTGAGCGAGCTGCCGAACCGAGCGAGCTGCCGAACCGAGCGAGCTGCCGAACTGAGCGAGCTGAATTCTAAGCAACTAACTTCAATTACACGTGTCCAATGCTGCGTTCAATTACAACAATTCTCCACCTTGAACACAACATCTTCATATCATCTAGTAGTGACCGGACCCAACCCCCTAAGGTTCTACCTCCTGGAACCCCTTGACGTGCAACAGCTTCAAACAGTGCTCAAAGTTGACTCTTGGTAGAGCTTTGGTAAGCATGTCAGCAGGGTTCTCTTCAGTTGAAACCTTTACCACCTTCACCTTCCCCTGCGTTGACCACATCCCCGAAATGAAGCTTGACGTCTATGTGCTTTGACCTCTCATGGAAGACTTGATGCTTGGCTAAGTGCAGGGCACTCTGACTATCACTGTGAATGATCACCTGGTCTTGTTTGAAACCAAGCTCGCTGACTAGACCTTTCATCCATAGAGCTTCCTTCATGGCTTCTGTGAGTGCCATGTATTCAGCCTCCGTGGTTGATAGAGCAACAACAGATTGCAGACAGGCTTTCCAGCTCACAATTCCACCACAAACTTTGAACACATAGCCTGTGATTGATTTTCTAGTATCAATGCTACCTGCATAGTCAGAATCAACAAAACCTTCAACCTGCACATTGTTAGTATTACCAGATCCATACTCAATGCCATAATCAATAGACCCCTTTAAATATCTGAGAATCCATTTCACTGCATTCCAGTGTTCCTTTCCAGGATTAGCCATAAACCTTGAAACCAGACTGATGGCATAAGCTAGGTCTGGCCTTGAACAGATCATTGAGAACATTAGACTCCCCACTGCACTTGCATATGGCACCTTGGTCATGTAGTTTTTATCCTCCTGAGTAACAGGTTGCTGTGATGTTGAGAGCTTGTAATGCTGACGTATGGGAGTGGCAACCTGCTTTGAGTGTGTCATCTCAAACCTCTCAAGGACTTTGGACAGATAGCTTTTTTGAAAAAGGCACAGTTTCTTGTCCTTTCTGTTTCTGACAATCTCCATCCCTAAGATCCTTCTTGCAGGTCCTAGGTCTTTCATTTGAAACCTTTTTCTCAGCTGTTCCTTCAACCTGTTAACTTCAAATTTATCTTGGCACACTATTAACATGTCATCCACATATAACAACAGATAAATCATTATAGAATTGTTCAGACACTTGAAGTAAACACACCAATCATACTCACTCCTATTAAAGCTGTGATCAATCATAAATTTGTCAAATTTTAGATACCACTGCCTAGGAGATTGCTTTAGTCCATACAGGGACTTATGAAGCAAGCAAACCTTGGTTTGTTTATCACTAACTTCAAAGCCTTCAGGTTGTTGCATGTATATGACCTCATCCAGATCTCCATAGAGGAAAGCTGTTTTTACATCCATCTGTTCTAGTTCAAGATCAAAGTTAGCAACCAAAGACAAGATAGTTCGAATGGACCTGTGTTTGACTACAGGAGAGTAAATCTCATTGTAGTCAATGCCTTCAGTTTGTGAGAACCCTTTGGCAACTAGTCTGGCTTTGAATCTTGGAGCTTCAATTCCTGGAATGCCTTTCTTGACTTTGAAGATCCATCTCGAGCCTATAATCTTCTTGTCCTTTGGCTTGTCCACCACAGTCCATGTCTCATTTTCTTTTAAGGATTTCAGCTCTTCTAACATGGCATCCTGCCATGATTTCTTGTGCTTGCTGTTAACAGCTTCCTTGTAGTGCCTAGGCTCCTCCTCAAGAACATCTGAAGCTGTCATGTAAGCATAAGCAGTAAGATCATACCCAAACCTTTGAGTTGGCTTAGGCACCCTTCTTTCTCTATCTCTGACTAAGTTATAGTCAGTGATATCTTGAGGCTCTTCTTCAGGACCTTCTTCAGCACCATGCTCTTCATTTTCAGGATGTTCAGGTGTCTCAGGACATGCTTGATGATCTTGTTGAATCTCCACCTGAGGTTGAGGTTGTGCATGTTCTTGAGTGTGATTCTCCACCTCAATCTCTGCAGCTTGCACTTCTTCCTGCTCCTCAAGAGGCGTGTCTGTCTCATCAGCTTTCCTACCCTGAAAATCATGTTCATTAAAAAATGACATCTCTGCTTATAATACATTTCTTGTGACCAGGTTCTAGGCACCACAGCTTGTATCCTTTGACTCCCTCAGGGTATCCTATGAAGATACACTTTAGGGCTCTAGGATCAAGTTTTCCCTGCTTCACATGGGCATAGGCAGTGCACCCAAACACCTTCAGGTTTGAGTAGTCAGTCTTGTGATCAGACCACATTTCCATGGGAGTTTTGAGCTGCAAAGCACTTGAGGGACACCTGTTTATCAAATAACAAGCAGTTTTAACTGCCTCGGCCCAGAAAGTGTGAGGGAGTCTTGCATGTTGTAACATGCATCTAACTCTCTCCATTATGGTTCTGTTGAACCTTTCAGCAAGACCATTTTGCTGTGGTGTGTGAACCACAGTGTAGTGCCTTTGAATACCTTCACTCCTGCAAAACTCAGTGAAAACATCAGCACAGAATTCAAGTCCATTATCTGTTCTCAAGGTTTTAACCTTCTTGCCAGTTTGGTTTTCAGTGATGGCTTTCCAGTTTTTGAAACTATCAAAAGCTTCACTCTTGTGCTTGAGTATGTAGACCCAAACTCTCCTGGAATAATCATCAATAATGGACATGTAATATCTGTTCCCTCCGTGAGAATTTACCCTGGCTGGACCCCACAGATCTGAGTGTATGTAGTCCAAGATTCCTTCAGTTCTGTGGGTGCCCTTTGAGAACTTGTTCCTGATGGATTTACCATAGACACAATCCTCACAAAACACCAATTTTCCCAGCATTGAATCTCCAAGACAACCTTTCTTGTTGAGTTCAATCAGTCCTTTTTCACTGACATGGCCAAGTCTCAGATGCCAGAGACTTGCCATTGTATCCCTGTCAATAACATTCACAGCACCAACAAGAGTAGTTGCATTCAAGAAATACAGGCCATTATGTCTATTACCCTCAAGAATCACCTTAGATCCCTTAGAAACAATTAAAACACCATTTTCAGACTTAAAAGTATAACCTTGAGATTCGAGGGTTCCAAGAGATATAAGATTTCTTTTCAGTTCAGGGATATATCTAACATTAGTGATGGTTCTTATAGAGCCATTCAGAAGTTTGATACGAATGTTACCTATCCCTTTCACCTTGCATGAATCATCATTGCCGAGAAGAACTGACCCTCCAACTTGAGTCTGAAGACTCTTAAACCATTCCTTGTTTGGTGACATGTGGTAGGTGCATCCACTGTCAAGAACCCAAACATCTTTGGCTCCTTCTTCAGATATGGTGAGGGCTTCAGCACTGTCATATCCTTGCTCAGCAACAGTCACGTTTCCTTGCTTGTTGAAGGTCTTGTCGCGATCCGGGCAATTCTTCTTCATATGCCCTTGCTTGTGACAGTGGTAACATTTGTATTGGAAAGGTTCTGAAGGATCTCCTTTTGGCTTTGCCTTGTATTTGTTCTTGGACTTGGAGGACTTCTTGGATTTGCCTTGCACATTAAGACCTTCAGCGGTCTGTTTCCTGTCGGACTTAGATTCCAATTCCTTGGCCTTCAAGGCAACCTGAACGTCTTCAAGAGAAAGAGTTTCTCTTCCATACTTCAGGGCATCAACCAGAGAGGAGTAAGATTTTGGAAGGGCATTCAGGATCATGACAGCCTGATCTTGATCCATGACAACTTCTTCAAGATTTGCTAGATCAAGTATGATCTTGTTGAAGTCATCAAGACTTTCGGAGATAGGCTTGTCTTCTTGAATCTTGAAAGAATGAAGCTTCCCCTTCAGGTAGATGAGATTGGTGAGAGACTTTGTCATGTACAAAGACTCGAGCTTTGCCCAGATTCCTGATGCAGTTTTCTCCGACGACACTTCACGCAAGACTTTGTCTCCGAGATGGAGAATTAGCGTGCCGAACGCCATCTCGAGGATGTCTTGCTTCTCAGGAGCGGATAACGAGTCTGGTAGCCCTTTCTCTCCTTGCAGAGCCTTCGCGATCTTCATCTGAACCATCAGTGCCTTCATTCGAGTACGCCATAGCGAGAAATCGCCTTTCCCATCGAAGCGATCAACTTCGATACGCCTTAGACTCATTTTCTTTGATGTCGATTGTTGAGATGGCTCTGATACCAATTGTTACGCCAATTCCCGGATTGAGTCCTCGAAACTGAGATACCACAATCACCGGAAAACCAGGAAACGAGCTTGTCGATGTCGTCAGAAGAAATAAGAGAAGAAGACACGAAGTTTTTACCCTGGTTCAGTCACTAACGACATAGTCCAGCTTCCGATCACTACTATCAACGGCAATACAGATTACAACTGAGAAATTGAAAAACGAGCAAAGAAACCCTAGAATTATCCCCAAATCGAGTTTCTGAGATCAACTCGATTTTCTCTCTAATTCTCTCTCTCTCTCTCTCTCTCTCTCTCTCTCTCTCTCTAATTCAGACTCAGAAAAACGTACTAACTATAACACAGACCATCCAAACGCTATAAATAGACATTTGGAGAAAGCTTAGTAACCACGTCACCGTTGGATATGATCCAACGGTCACCTGCGTAAAAAACTGTTAAACCAGTTTTTAGTCGCTAAGCTTCCTAGACTTACACGTGTTCAACGCTGCGTTATTGAGCGAGCTGCCGAACTGAGCGAGCTGCCGAACCGAGCGAGCTGAATTCTAAGCAACTAACTTCAATTACACGTGTCCAATGTTGCGTTCAATTACAACAAAGTGTCGTTTTAGAAGTCAATTGTTAGGTTTATCTTACACTATGGGTATACGAATATATATGTATATACAAGTTTCATTTTCAGGTATAATATATGTGTATGATTCATTTTTGCAGGCTACATTTGAGTGCTTATTGAAAACTTACGGTTTCCTGACCCCCGAGTTCTGGAAAGAGACTCGCTTCACCAATTCTCTGTTCCAAGAGCACACGGACCTGTTGATGAAGCCCACCTTCCCAATTCTCTCGCAAAGACTGCCCTTTTGATCATTTCTTCACATGTACATTCTTGAACAGCTCTACCATAATTCTTAGTGGATAACCCCAATTTAGGTTTAATAGTACAGAGGAGCCGATGCCTGAGAAATGGCTCGACCTTGAGTTTTAAACTTTTGTTTTGAATTGGATATGCTAGTTTATGAGATAAGATTATTTCTTCGATTGAATGGTTTGCTATGTTCTATGCTGTTTTCCAATGCCTTAATGTTTGCTTTGAAGTGAAGAGCCGTTTGAATTTTTCAAATTGTTGGGTTTGTCGAGAAATATGGGTACTTAAACAATGTGTTTTAACTCTGAGGTCCGACAGTCTTAGGTTCTATTCACCTCTTGATGCCAAGGTTTTATAGATCTTAGTCGAGTCAAACCCGGGCACGCCACAGTTATAAATAAAAATTGTTTTATGACCAATTCGTTGAACTTTACTTGCTTCAATGATTCATTCCCTATAGCGGTATGTCACATCACACTAGAGTCGTCTTAGAAGTTTCATTTCCTTGCTCAAGATTAATGTGATCTGTATCTTAGTCTATCCCGGGCAAATGACATTACAGATGTACCAATTCATTGTAAGCCAGGCCTCGCATGAAATTTCCACTATTATGCTTAAACGTCTGGTGTGCTGGTTGGTACATAAGCGAGACTGACGATACATATCAGATTGAAAATTAAAATATCCGTATATTAATTGTAATGTATAAAAAGAAGAAGCACTCAATTTTTACGACATTTATTTTAAGTGTTGTATAATCTTCAGTTTCTATAACACTTAACCGTAAGTGTTGTAGAATATAGATTGTAGAATCCAATATTTATACTAGTGACTATATTATATATGATCATTTAGTTCTAGAAAACAATAAATGTAAATATAATATTTAGTTTATTTAATATTATTATATATATATCTTAATATTTAATTTATCATATTGTAAGTTTTATGTAAATAGTCAACGTTTTGATATATTTTTTCAGTCAATTTATGCATGTAAATATTTGATCATGACTATTTACCAAAAACTTACTAAAAGTTGACTAAATGACAAACTAAAACTTTGAATAAGGCTAAATATCTAAGGGACTATTATTTGTCACTAAAAATCCCTTGGTAAATCCCGTATTTAGCGATTTATCAATTTGATAACGGTATATCGTTCACGAAATACCCCGGTAAACCTTCGATATCCTCATAAAATCTGAGTCCCGATTCAATACCGGTAACTTTAATTCAATCCTTGCATCCAAGTTCGTACCAGACTTGGAGTGTATAGCGGCAAAGCTAGGTATCACCGACTAAGAGTCCATAGTCTCGCGAGCAAGCTGGAGACTGTCCCAAGTCCGGTGAGTTTTCTGACTCTAGCGGCCAGAAACGTCAAAATTGAAATTACTCCAAAAAGAGTGCTCATATTCACTCTCCTATAAATAGCAACCCTATCTTAAAAAAAAAAAACAAAAAAGAATTAGCAACTCTAACTAACCACATTAATGAGAACCTTTTTTTTTTAATCTTCATATAATAGCATTAAATGTCTACTATCTCTCTTTTGAATCTCTCATTTTCTCTCAATAAACGAATGAAGCACAAATAATTCGTTTATCTGTTCTTCCATACATTATTAACCAGCTCTCGATGTCATATTATACATGGTCTAGAATTATTCATACAAAAATAGTGATCAACTAAATTACTCTACAGATATTTACTCGACACATTTCTACCTCTGAGAAAGTCGTACAATAAATAAATAACCCGTGATCAGTAGGACACATCATCAGCGTCGGAAAAGTCGGCTCCAACAACGGAATCGAGAGCCGAGACCCACTTCGGAATCCCGTTCAACGGGTCGCGCTTGGCCAGAGCCTCCAACTTTGAGACAGCCCCTTTCGAGACCCCGGATTTGACGAGCACCGCGCCGAGCGACTTGAACGTGGAATCGTCGGGGCGGAGACCCGACCTCAGCATCTCGCCGAACACCGCAGCCGCGTCCTCGAACTGCCCGCAGGCGGCATACAGCGCGATCGCGTTGTTGTAGCTCAGCAAGTCTGCGAAGAGGCCGAGGTCCCTCATCCGCCGCGCGATCGCCACGGCGTCGTCGAACCGTCCGATCTTCCTGTACATACACATCATCATCGCGTACGAGAACTCGTTCGCCTCGCCTCTCTTCTTCATCCCCTCGAAGATCTCCTCCGCGGGCCCCACCATCGACTGCTCGCTGTACAGGTCGATCATGCAGTTCGACGAGTACATCTTCGCCGGACCTTCCAGCTCATCGTACATCTCTCTCGCCTCCTGGAAAATATGCGATACAGGTCAACGATATGAAAAAAATTATATTGTTTTAGTATTTCTCAAGGCTATGTTTGGAACTTAATTTTGGGATGAAAAAAAAATATATAAAATTTGAAGGAAAATATGGAGGCAAATCAAAATTCTAAATTCTCTATTGTGTTTGGAAGTAAAAAACGATTTTGGAAGAAAAGAGAGTGACCCATGTTATATTATATATGAGATTCTTTTTCATTTTTAAGCATTTTATTTACGTGTCTTCTCTCCAAATTTATTTCCATCAACTTTTATCAATCCAAATAACACGAGAAATATATAATGAAATCTCATTTTTTGTTCATCAGATTTTTCAAGTCCCAAAGGTTCCTCGGTGTTTTCATCGAAATTTTAATTAAATGAAAAAAGTAAAATTTAAATAAAAAACAATCTGTTAACTTAACCTAACCGATTTTTTTCTGAATAATGGTAACTATAAATTCCGGCTTACCTTCAGGTATCCGACCTTGGTGTAGAGCTTGATCAGCGAGTTGCGAATCACCTCATTGAAAGGCAAACCTGCCTTCTTCATATCCTCGACATAGCCGAGGGCTTTCTCAACGGACCCAGCATCGGCGAATACATTGATCATAATCCCGAAAACAATAACATCGGGTTTGACACCATGGCCAACCATTTCTCGGTACAAACCCTCCACCATTTCCAAATCCCCGAACTTCGCGAAGCTCGATATCACAGCGCAGTAAGGGATACAATCCTTGACGAACCCTGAGCATTGCATTGCCCTCAAATACGGCACGGCTTCTCGCGCCATGTCAGCACCGGCGAGGATCTGAATCAGTGAGCCAAAGCTACAATTGTCCGGAGCAACGTCCATGGAGTCGAAGAGATCGCAGGCCGATCTGTACCGTTTGGCTATCCCGTAGGCTTTGATCATCACGTTGAACTCGACGACGGTTAGCTTATCAGCTTCCCGGCAGCAATTGAATACCTCTTCGGCTTCCGAGACGAAGCCTCGTTCTCCGTACGCATCGATGTTCGCCGAGTAACATTCCGAGCTCATTTTTCCCCGGAGATGGAATCTCCTGAACCAGAGCCAAGACCTCTCGATTTCCCCAGCTTCGATGTACATCCGAGTCAGAGCTGATTGGGTGAACTCATCAATCTCGAGCTCTCGAGAGTCCATCTCCGAGACAAGTTCTTCAGCCTGAGAAACCATTCGTCTTATTGAGTACGCGTAAAGAAGGGTTCGATAGCTCACTGGGTCCGGTTCCAAGCGAGCCTCTTTCATCTTCAAGAAGTACTCGGTGGCCATTGTTATATCGTTGTGCTTTGCGTAGAGAGAGATGAGGATGTTGTACGTCCTCGTGCTGGGCGGGATTCGAAGCTCTTCCATTTTTTTCATCAGCGAAGTCACTTCCTCCAAGCTTCCGTGGTTTCCGCTCACGTGGATCATGGTGTTGAAGGTCACAGTCGTCGGAGATATTCCTTCCCCGAGCATCCGGGTGAAGACTTCCGAGGCTTCCTTGAGTTGACCCGCTTTCCCGTACGTGTCGATCAGAGTGTTGTACGTGTGCGAGCTCAGAGAAGGGCCTCCACCAGCATTTACGTTCTTGCCCTCTTCTTCGTTTCTCGACCACTTCTTGTAAAAGTCCTCGGCTTTTCGAAACTCCCCTGATTTCTTGTAGAGCTGGACCACGATGGCCATAGTGACTTCGTCGGGACTCATTCCTTGTTCTTTCATCATCGCGAGCCATTGAAGAGCTTCGTGGGTGAGCCCGGCTTTGCTGTAGGAATCGATGAGAGTCCCGTAGGTTGAGTTGACCGGCGAGATTCCCCGGAGACACATGTCGTCCCAGAGGCTCGCCACGTGGCTCCATTTCCTGGCCCGGCCAAGGATTCGGAGGACAATGTTGTAGTGGATCACGTTGAGTTCGTAACACCCTTTTATCTTGAACCACTCGAATATCTCGAGAGCTCTCTCCCAGTTCGTCTGCTCTTTCAGGATTATGCTTCGTTCTTTGTTGCTAAGGCTCTCTTCCCACGGCTTTAAGGCTTCGTCGAGATCAGAGATTTCGTCCAGAGCTTTCAGAATCGCTGGTATACACCCTCCGTAGTTCGCCCATTTCGTCGAGCACTTGGCGTGCGGTTTCTTGTTATTTCGTACGTTCTTTTCTTCTCTCACCCATTTCGTCGAGGACTTGGCGTGCTCTTCCGTAGCTTTGAAACCCATCCCGGAATCGTTCTTTTTCGGGACGCTTCTATGTTCTGTGCGTGGATTCTCGACGAAACTTTGTTTTTCCTTCGGACCGCCATTGATTCTCTCGCCGAGCTGCTTCCTGAGAAGCCCTTTTCCGTTATGCGTTCTAAGAGCTCTGTTTTTGCTGTCTTTGTTGAGTGGTTTGATGTTTTCGAGAGGAGAGAGTGAGACTCCGATTTTTGGCACAATCTTCGTGGATAGACCCGAAACGGAGTGACCAGTGTCCGAATGGAGGTTAACCAACATTCTGCGGTAAAGCTTGTGTCTTTACGACCTCTTTACTATTAGAAACTGAGACGATGACCGAAAGAAATGGATTTTGACTTCAGATTCGTATACGAGATTGAAGTGTCAACTTGAATATTTCCAGCGGTGGAGATTTGAGACAGAGAGCTGCGATTGATTCTTTGAAGTGTTATTGTCATTAGCACAAAACAAATTACACTTGGTGTATATATTATGTACTTTACAGCCATGCTAACAGCTTGTTGTAACTTGTAACTAACTTAACAATACATTACCATGTCATCAGCACACTAATACACGTTGATGTACATTAGGCTCATTGTCATGTCAGCTCACTATTTTCACACCAGCAAAATGAAAGACAAAAATAAATAGATAAATTTAAAAAGAATAAGTTTGATACAAAAAAAAATACTATAACCCACTAAATACCGAAAAACTATCGATATTTTTTTCTTCTTCTAATTTTGAACTAAATAAATTTCAATTACAATCGTCGTGAACTATTTTTAAAAATATTTTATTTTGTTTTTGCTCGAAAATTATGTTTAAAATTACGGAAATGCTCTGTGACACGGGTCACGACCACGAACGACCCACACACATTTTGACACGTGGCACTTTGGTGCCACGTGTCAAAATGTGTGTGGGTCGTTCGTGATCGTGACCCGTGTCACATAGCAATGCTCTTAAAATTATAACTACATGCACAATTACATTTAAGTTTTCATACGATCTTTTTTTGTGCACATACATAAGTGACCGAAATACTTTGTGCATATGTATGTTATTTTCATAGTGAGTCTTTGTTTTGCTTTTACCTATGTATAAATGTTTATATATAAAAAGTACACAAAAATACATATATCTATGTATATTTATTAGACACGTTAATATATATTATATACATTTTAAAAAATAAATCAACAACATATTTGTAATTATATTTTGTTATAATATATTAGTCGGTATAGTTGTCAATAAGCAATATATCAGCAATATACCATCAGTATTATCGGTAGTCAGTATATATATATATATATATATATATATATGTTTATAGGATACCAATAGATATACCAGTCGGTAGTCGATATATCAGTAAAATCAAAAAATTCGGTATCGATATTTTAAACCTTAGAATAGTTTAACAATTGAGACATATTTCAGATCTGAATCAAATTATGTTTCGCTTGCATTTTAAATCTGAACATTTTTATTCATGGAATAGTAAAAGATTGAAACTTTGTTCCGACTGTATCGTTTAGAACTTCATTTTGATATCAGACTAGATTTTAGTTTTAAATTTTCTATATTTTTTCTAACACTACCAAAACTTAATATTTTATTGCAGTTGGAACAAGATTGAATATCTATGCAAAGTGACGTACTAATCAAATTTTAAGCATACTTAGACTTTGTTTGGTAAGAAGGAAAGAAACATGGGTGGATGGATTAGATAGGATGGAAAAGAAAGGAAAAGAAAGTGGTGGATTATAGTTTTCTCAAATGTTGATTGGTATAATAGGAAGAAAGATTACTATCCATCCATTTGTTTGTTTGGTATAAATAAAAAATAAAAAAGAATAGTTAAATTTATATATTCAAATTACTTTTATACTCTTATAATAAGTGAAGCCTAATTTTCATGTAAAACTAATAAATATATACATTTATATAAATCATATACGTACACACATATTATATATATATATATATATATATATATATATATATATATATATATATATAAACTTAACAGTGTACACTGCATATTAACATGCAAATGAAGTACATATAATTTTTACATATCTAATGCATAATTAGTGCTTAAACAAAAGAAAATATTTTATACGAATTCTAAATATTACATATTCTTTGTAAATTCACATTCAAAAGATTAATAATCAAACTATTTAGATGTCATATTTCTTCAAAAGCAAAATACATTTTCAAAATAAACCAAAATAAACACTTGCCAACGACAATTTACCAAAAAGCTTTACGAGATTCTATAGTCATCAATTTCACAAAGTGTTACTCCCTGTTGTTGCTTGGAGACATCATCTTCAAAAGAAGTTCAAGACGACGGTCACTTGGCACCGCAAAAAAAAGCTCGAACTTTGGAGGAATCCTTGATTAAAAATAGAAAAGCATCGAGTTGAATATTATCCAGAACTTCAATCTTCAATAACTCCGCATAGACTTCCTCCTCTGAATAAATTTTTGGTCGTCCTCTCTCTATTGCATCAACCCCTTTTTCAGCTATAACACTGCTTTCTCGAATTACAACATTGCCTTCTTTCATCGCATCAACAACACCACTTATACTTGATTGCATAGCCTCCATGTGTTTATCAAAGGAATCCATCATATTATATTTTCTTTTTGTACCTTTAGAGGAGTTTGGAGTTTGAGAGGCTTGTTTTGAAGACTTTGGTTGAGAGGTATTAATTGTGGCATTATCATCAACCTCAAGATCAACAAATTGATTGCCTTCATCTTCATCTTGCCATTTCTTAGCTCTCTCTTTGGCACTCATTGCATGTTCTCCGGTAGCTCTATCCTTGGCAAATAACTCATATAATTTGTCATAGTTTTGAATTGCACAATATCTCCACTTGTTTGCCTTAGGATTTTTCTGCACATGCATTTGCACAACATATAATAAGTATTACTTTGTAGTATTAATTTCAAAGAAATTATAACAACAATAAAAGACATAATATCAAACAGTACATGAATATGACTACAAAAGCTAGCATATATATGACATAAAATTATTCCCTAATCACTAAATAGTCTTGCCACATGACTTGTGCTATATTATCCCTCAAGGCAACCCCTTTTTTAGCATCTTCTCCATCATTTGCGATATTGAGGTACTCATCTACTTCCGATTCTCGGTTCATGAGTTCTTGATCTACTTGTCTAAGTAACTCATCATCCGGATCTTCACCGATTAGATAGTTGTGCAAGATAAAACATGCTAGTATTATTTCTGTGAGTGACTTGATAGGATATTGAGGTTCGGTTCCACTCGATATGATAGGAAAACGTTTTTTTAGCACACCGAAGGCTCTCTCTATTACATTGTGCAATGATGCGTGTCGAAGATTAAACAACTCTTCATGATTTTCCGGACCACGTTGTGAGTACTCTTTCAAATGATAAAGTACTCCTCTAAATGGGGTGATAAGTCCACTCCGTAACATGTATCCCGCATCAACTAAATAATATTTGCCTATATACAAAATAATTTTGTCTTTAGTTTGTTAGCATATGAATATATATATATATATATATATATATATATATATATATACATACATACATAAATGTGTGTGTCTATTTTGGTCTACCTTTGGGAATTATAAGTTTATCTTCCCTTACTAAAGCATTTTTTATAATTCTCGAATCGGAAGCCGTTCCTTCCCATCCAGGCAAAGCATAAGTGAACTTCATATCAAATCCACATGCAGCCATGATATTCTGTGTAGGATGTTCTTTTCTTCCCCGATATCGTGAAGCCTCGTTTCGAGACACTTTCACTCGGACGTGAGTTCCGTCAATTGCTCCAACACAATCGTGAAATTAATTTATTCTTCATTTCGAACTAAAATATTCATAGTAATCATATGAATCGCCTAAATGATAATAAATACCTTAAAGTAAGGGTAGAATCTAAAATTTTCAAGTATTTCCTTGGGTGTCTCTTCTCCATCAGGTTGCTTCATAAAAATATCTTCCAATGAAATGATTGCTTGCAACACTTCATGAAAATGCCTACTTATTGTCTCGCCACTTCGACGGAAGAAAAATTATATGAGGCGGTTTTTGGCATTGTGTGATATTATGAAGAGAAATTTAGCCACTTTTTCCTCTACTATCGAATTTTTGTTATCCTTGAGGCGACCCGATTGTCGAAGTAGATCACACAAGTTAGCAAATGCTAAGGGACTCATTCGTATAATATCACGACATTTTTCATCAATACTAAGTCGATGTATAAGTTGATTCCTAGTATTTTCACTATCGACGCTACAATTAAGAAAGCTCGGGTCTACATAATGTGAGCAATAATACAATTCCATCATGCATATTGTTTCCACTATGTAACACACGAGTTGGGTAGTGGCTATACGTCTTTGTTTTTCCCATTCATTCTTGAACCTTCTTATATTTTCTTGATATATCTTAATGATGTTCTCTCCTAAATTCTCATCTTCATTGGTTGAGTTTTCTTGTTGATCCATCTAAATAGGAAAATAAACTTGTAACCATAGTGCTATAATAAACACACAAAATTGCTACCAATAGGTGAATAAAAATAATTGCATAAAACACAAATAATTAGAAACAAATGTACACACCAATGATAAAATAAAAAATGTGAACATTGTAAATAAGAAAGACTACAATATTGCACATACGAATGAGGTTAAAAAAAATTACATACCTTGTGAAGCAATGTATTATGTATTAGGGAGAGTCTTGGAGAAATTCAAGAACTTGGTTCTGAAAAAAGAGTGTGATAAGAATAATACTAAACATTAGCTTGTTTTAAAAAAATATGGATAAGAAAAAATAATAAATAAATAAATAAACCCTTACTTATGCACACAAGCTTTTCAATGGTGGAGAAACACACCATTACTCTGAGAAATGTTTAGCAGATGGAGTTGAGAGAGAGAGAGAAGGTAAAGAGTCATTAAATTTATATAAATAAATATTACGAAATTGCCATCAGTTTTTAGGGACAATAATGTAAATCTTCAAAAAAAGGTATTCCCTCATTCTTCTTCCGTCCAATTTTGGGGGGATGACTTTTTGGTGGGACCCATTGATTTAAATCCTTTCTAAGATGCTTTTCATCCCTCCTCTCTTATGTACCAAACACCAAAAATTATAATTTCTTCCACCCAAATCCTCTCATATTAATCCATCCTTCATAAACCCCTCTTACCAAACAAGGTGTTAATCAAGTTATGAGATGGCTTATTATTGACTCCCAGTGCAAACAGTTGAAAAGGCGCTGATGGGTGCTTTTAAAACTAAGTCCTATCTACTTTTGTTTTCTTTACCGTTTAAAATGAAATTTCGTTTCTACATAAAAATTCATTAAATAAGGGCTATTTGTTATAAATTTGAAATACATGTATAATTTGATAAAAATGCCTTCTAAAACATAATTTTCACTTTTAAAACAATGTGTTTCACTCTCTCATTTTACTTCTCGCTCCTCTTAACTTGGTGTGCTTTCTCTTACTCTCTCTTTTCTCTTAGGATTTTTTGGCCGAACCATAGCATGCCGCGGCGGCCGAGGTAGAGCCGGCCAAGACGTCCGCTCCAGAGCTGGACAAGGCGACCGTGGTCCAAGTGTCCGTGGCGGCGCAGGCCAAAGGAAGAAGGATTTCCTTGAGTGACATTGTGAACGATTGTTTTTCAATTTTGTGACATGTTTTTCTAGTGTCTACGTGTTTTATAGTTCATTAGACACCACGACAGTGATTTTTTGTTTTTACATTTATTATTTTATGCTAAAAGAAAAAGAAAAAAAAAGAAAAAATAGAAATAGAAATAGAAAAAAAAATGCAAAAAAAAGAGTGTTTAATTTTTGCATTTTATTTCACTGTTTAATTTTTTTATTTTAGTTTTTGGCGTGGCGTTATGTGATATCAGTTTTAGAGACTAGATCATTGTATAGTCGAAGTTTATGGGGAAACAGATGAACATAAAGACTTAGGAAAGGAAATGTTCTCGAAAGGCGAAATTTTGTGCCATAATGAATTTGAGAATGGGTAAGTAAATAATATCATGTGAGAGTTGGTGAGCTTTGGTGAGATTGAGTCGCTAGACATTATGGTGTTCGAGTAATGTATTTCTTTTATTTGAGCATTAGACATTGGAGGGCATGAAAAAACTTTCGATTTGATCCCTCTCTATTTCGGGACACATTTCGCACGTGGGGGTTTTTGGTTGGCAATGTGTTGCAAATATTTATTTTTTTTCATATGGTAATTGACTCGGATTCGGAAATTTATGTAGGTTGAGGCATTTAACACTTGACACATTGCTAATTTTATAATCGCCATTCGTTTTTAGTGTAAAGTTTTTTGTTTGTTTATTTTTATTGTCTAATTTTGTGTGTTGCTTGAGGACAAGCAAAGGTTCAAGTTTTGGGGGTACTAGAAGAGTGCATTTGAGAGTGGAATTGAGGGGATATCTCAGATTCAGGGGGAGCCTAATTCGGAATTCACAGGTAGTAATAGGAAAAGTGGATTGAGACATGGATTGTTCATATAAGTCCATTATTGTATTATTGACTACTTATTGTTATAGTCATTTTCCTTTCTACTAGGCACACTGCCCTCCAGAGTAGGTGACATTGCACTGAACTGGGTTATCATTCTTTGTGTCATTTATTTTTACGCATTGTCTTGTTTATAATATCTCTTGCATCGGAACAGATTGTCGCACATATTGATTCTACATTGTGTGCGAAATATTGTATCTGACTAAACAGAATTTCAATTAGTATCGGAGCAGCCTCCCAGATCTAGAGGTTGTTTTCCTTACGTTGTTGACCTCTTTCTATTTGTAATGGATAATACCAGGAAAGGTGGGTCTGTTAATCATCCTTCGGTTCTTGACGAAACAAATTATGGGTACTAGAAAGCTCGGATGAGTGCCTTTCTTAAGTCCATTGATAAAAAGACTTGGAAAGCTATCGTAATTGGCTGGTCTATCCCCACTATCAAAGATGATAAATGTGTTGTCATATCTACCAAACCGGAAAAGATCCCACTGAAGATAAAGTTGCTCTTGGTACTCTTATACTCTAAATGCAATCTATAATGGTGTTGAAAAAAACATTTTCAGGCTCATAAACACTTGTACAAGTTCCATAGGGGCGTGGGAGATTCTTGAAGTTGCTCATGAAGGAACTTCCAAAGTGCGCATTCAAAGACTTCAAATTTTCACCACCAAGTTCGAGGGCATGAACATGCTAAAAGAAGAGACCATAACTGAGTATCATGTGCGAGAACGGGTTGAGCACACTCGATTATCGTCTCTCGGCCTAATCCGCTTCTAAAGTCGCTTCTAAATATTACCCGCGATATGGCAAGAAAGATTTAGAAGCGACAATATGCTTCTAAAGTCGCTTCAAAACCTTTCCCGCCACTTCTAAAACATAAGTGGATGAGTTAGAGGATGGTGAAAGAAAAAAGTGGTAGATTATAAATTTCTACAAAGTTAATTGGTATAATATATAGGAAGACCACAATTTATTAACCTATTTTTTAGTATGGATAAAAAGGACGTAGGAATGATAACTTTCTATTATACTAAAGTTACCATATTATCTTTATCTTTATATAATAATTACATAAATTAATGTTATAATTGTAATTGGATGATAAAAAATTATCATCCTTCCCGATCCATTCAAATTGAGATTGATTGTTATTTGTGTGTCCGATAAACTGCAAATTCAGCTTAATATATTTTCTATCTTTCCATCCACCCTATCAAACAATACAAGGAATTAGTTTTCTCACGTAAATCTATCTGCATAAATATTTCTACTACTAAACAAGGCCTTAATGAAATAGTGACGGGACTTATTATAGACTCTAAAACAAACACATTTTATTAACATAATTAAGAGGGTTAATCGAGAATAAAGATACAACCTAATAGGATGGTGCAAAATGGTAGCAAACTTGTATTCTCGATTTAACATTCAATTCCAAATGAAAAAAAAAATGTTATTAGTATTTAACTTTCGGAGAAATAACGATAAAAATACTTAATGTTTACGGTTTATATCACTTATATACTTATTATTTAAAAGTTGCGGGGTAAAAATATTCAATATCGATTTTTTATCTCTCCGTTACTACCAGACTGTTAACTTTGGATGTCAATGCCACATGTCGTCATATGATAACTTTGCAAAAATTATATATATTAAATTTATTTTTATTGTATTTTAATTTTTAAAAATATAAAAAGAGACATCTCTCTCTCTCTCTCTCTCTCTCTCTCTCTCTCTCTCTCTCTAAATATACACATATGAAAACATAAATTAAACATGTAAGCCCTTTTTTCGTTCCTAACGCCAGAAAATAAATGGATACAATTACCCTACCAGTTTAATCAACATAAATCAAGACAGCAAATATTCATATCCATCGCAGAAGAGATGCAAAAAATACCACTGCAAGTCAATCACAAACCGCATCAACAAGAACTCACACGGAATAAAAATCATAATCACGACTTACATGTAAAAGCGGGTTGCAATCCATTTCTTGCAGATACACTTCATAATCACTAGGGATTGCTGATCTTCTAACTCTAGTAGATCTTCTTAATGTTGCTTCATCATTCTCTTGATGTTCAATAGGTTGTTCAACATGATCTTGATCAGCAACTTGATCTAAAGGATCAGCATTATTAGCTTGTGGAACTTCAATAGCTGGTTGTCCTACACACGATTGAGCTTGAGGAGTATGTATGATAATCAGTCTATCACTTGAATTAGAATGTTGAGCTTCATTGTGATCCAATGCAGAGACCGAGTCACGCAATTTGTCACTCCCACTAATCAAGTCATTCTCAAGAAATTTTGCATTTCCTGATTCCACAATCCTAGTACTATGAGATGGATAGTAGAATCTATAACATTTAGACTTCTCGGTATATCCGATGAAATACCCACTAGTAGTCCTAGGGTCTAGTTTATTTTCTTGTAGATTATAAATTCCCACTTCGGACAAGCATCCCCAAACGCGTATGTGTTGCAAACTGGGTTTCCAACCTTTGAATAACTCAAAAGGCATTTTTAAAACAGCCTTGGTTGGAACTCGGTTTAATATATACACAGCCGTCTTTAGTGCTTCAGTCCACAAGAATTAAGGAAGTTTTATTTTACTCTTCATACTTATCACCATGTCAATTAAAGTTCAGTTTCTTCTTTTTGAGACACCATTTTGGTCTGGAGTACCAGGCATAGTGTATTGGGCAACAATCCCATGTTCTTGAAGAAACTTCACAAATGACCCAGGTGCTTGTCCATTCTCAGTGTATCTACCATAATGCTCACCACCTCTATCTGATCTCACGATCTTGATTTGTTTACCACATTGATTCTCTACTTCAGCCTTAAAAACTTTAAAGGCACCTAAATCTTCATCCTTAGAACGAAGTAAATAGAGATACATATATCGTGAGAAATCATCTATGAAGGTGATAAAGTACTTTGGACTACTTGCATCCATATCAGGACAACAAATGTCTCTATGTATGATTTCTAACAATTCAGTACTTCTCTTTGCACCCTTTTTAGACTTGTTCGTTTGCTTTCCCTTAATGCAATCCACACACACTACTAGAAATATGACATTTAGCTACGGAAGTATTAGCGACGACTTAATCGTCGCTAATTTTTCGTCGCTAATCACCCTTTTAGCGACGAATTTATCGTCGCTAATTATTTGGTGCCAAAACTTCTAAAGTTTCGCGGCAAAGACAATTAGCGACGATATTTTCGTCGCTAATTATATCTATTCGTCGCTAAGTTCGCGGCAAAGACAATTAGCGACGATATTTTCGTCGCTAATTATATCTATTCGTCGCTAAGTTCGCGGGAAAACAATTAGCGACGATATTATCGTCGCTAATAGTTTGGAATTAATATCGAATTAATTTCGAATTTTAACGAAATTTAAAGAGGGAAAAATCCCCCAAAATAATTTAAATGAAATGATTTAGCGACGATAAAATCGTCGCTAAATGTTTCAAAAAAACTATTAGCGACGATTAAATCGTCGCTAAATGCCTGGTTATGAACTGAAAATTTAAGTTCATTTAGCTACGAATTTTAAACATTTAGCGATGATTTAATCGTCGGTAAATGTCTTTAAATACCAGATCGCGTATTAGTTTCCCCCATTTTTCCCAGACCTAAAAATTAAAATTTCTCCAATCTCTCCCAAAAACCCAGTTCTCCTCCGACGAACCTCCGTCCTCCGCCGTCGTCCGCCGTCCCCGAAGCTCCGGTAAGTCGCTCTCTCCTCATGTCTCTCTCTCCTCACATCTCTCTCTCCTCACGTCTCTCTCTCTCCTCAAATCTGTCTCTCCGAAGCTCGTCGCCGTCCACCGCCGTCCTCCGACGTTCCGCCGCCGACGCCGAAGTCCAGCTCGTCCGCCTCTTCCTCCGCCTGCACGTCTGTTCCTCGATCCGCCACCGCCGGTAAGTTTATATATATATATATATATATATATATACATACATATAAGCTATATTTTATATATTTACATAATTTAGTATATAATTAAGGATATAAGTTTTATATAATTAGTTATATATAATTATTTAGGATATAAGTATTTAGTATATAATTTATTATATAATTTAGTATTTAGGATTTAATTACGATATAATTTAGGATGTTTGATAATTTAAAATTGTAAATTAGGATTATAGATTAAATATGTACGTATATAAGTATAGTAGATTAGAGATTAATAAATTAGGAAATGTAATTTTGTTAATTACGATTAGAAAATTTAAAATTAATGAATTAGTTTAACGAAAATTAGGTAGTTTATGTGAAATTAATTAATTGGTTATGGATTGAAATTGAAATTGAAATTGAAAATGGATTTAATTTTTGTTAGAAATGAATAAAAATGTGACATTAATTAAGTGGTTATAGATTTAAAAATGAATAAAAATGTGAAATTATTCCGTGAAATGAAGTCGCCGTGAGTTGTGTGGTCACCGGAGCAAGAGTGACAACCAGAGAAGGGGTGAGTGAGGACCGGAGAAGCTTATTTCGTGATTGGAGGTAAGGAATTTCCTCTCCTTGGACTAGATTGAAATTGAATCTAGGGTTCATAGCAAAAATTGGGGGGGTTTTGAATCCGAGTTGTATATGTGAAACTGATGAGTTTTATGTGGTGGTGGGACTTGATTACTGATAAGTATGACATAAATTTGAGGATTGAAGATGAATTTCTCGTGGTGATTTGAATTTTTTGGCCGAATTTCAAGGCTAGGGTTCATGGAAGTTAATTTTTGGGGCTTTTTGATTTCTTAAGGCTTGTTTGTGATCATGAGACGTTTATGAGAGTGTTTAATGGTTGGGTGATGATTGTAGGGCATGTTTTAATTTTTGTTGAATTTTTTTAGACGAATTTTGGTTTGGAATTGTGTTGGACGTTTGAATTTTGAGGTTTTGTTTGGAATTATTGAGACTTGTTTGTTGTCTTGGCCGAGTGCTCGTTTTTGCCATGTGTTATCTTGGCCGAGGATTTGAGATAGCCGTGATGTTATTTTTGGCCGAGGACTTGTCTTGACCGATTGCGTTTTGTGATTCTGAGCCTCGGGTTATTTATTTTGGTGATTTTGATGAGGATTCGCTTGTTTGGTTTAATGGTTGATTGAGATTGATGAAATGTGATTATTCCGTTTCGCGTTCGATTTTTGAAGTTGTGATTGGATTAGGAATTAATTTGAAAATGGATTTGACAGTTGAGTTTTGAAATCAATGAATAATGATTTGAGATTGATTTTTTTTTGTTCGGGCTCGGCTTTTTGCTAGTTAATCTTGAAGTTGAAATTTAAATTTTATGACGAGTTAGAAAATTTTAATGACAAGTCTAGAAATTTTTATGACAAGTCTAAGGATTTTGTGACAAGTTAGTTTGATTCGTGTTTGGTTGTGTGACTTATTTGGGTTCGCATAGTTCACAGCAGGCTCCGTCGACCCACAGCCAGCAGACGACGCCCGGCGGTGTCAGTCGGCTGATGAGCAAATTGTAATCCCGCCGCACCATGCAGAGTTTCAGCGCCAGCAGAAGAGCGTTTCACGTCGAGGCGGGGGAAAACGAGTGGCTGAACGACGAAGCAAAGGTCGCGACTAGTGTTTTATTACATATTTTGTATATAGTAGATTTTTATTTGCATATTTGTCGATAATCGAAATCGTAACCGTATTTTATATATAAGTTCATTTCGATAATATAATTTGATTTTTATTTGATTTTTCATTTTAGAATTTCATAAACGAAAAACAAAATAAAAAATAAATAATTAACGACGATAAAAATTAATAATTTTAAAAATCGAAAAAAAAAGTTTGTAATTAGCGACGACAAAGTCGTCGCTAATTATTAAAAAATTAACTTATTAGCGACGACTTTATCGTCGCTAATTCGCGCGCGAAATTTCCCCGCGTCAATTAGCGACGATTAAGTCGTCGCTAAAGAATTAAAAAAAAATCTCGTTTAAACATTTAGGGACGACAAAATCGTCGCTAATATCGTCGGTAAATATTTAGCGACGATTAATTCGTAGCTAAATATATTTAGGCATGGACATTTAGCGACGATAAAAATCGTCGCTAAAATCGTCGCTAAAGAGATTTAGCGACGATTAATGGGTTATTAGCAACGAAAAAAATCGTCGGTAATGGTGAGATTTGTTGTAGTGACAAGCCTCAAAGTCAGTAAAATCAAGAGCACTAAGTACTCCCTCATTCACTTACCTTTTAATTCTAAGAATGGAGATATGTCCCAATCTCCGGTGCCACAATAAAGAAGAATTTTCATTCATAATACAACGCTTCAACCCAGCAGTAACATTCAAGGAGTTATTAGCAACATCATTTTGCAATGTAATTGAATAAAGACCATAAGATAATGTACCATAACCAACAATTCCGGATTTATATAATAATGTAAAACCATCATCCGAAAATATTAAAGTCCAAACCAAGAGGCACAAGTCTTAAAACTGAAATTAAATTCCTTGAAAAACTAGGAACATAAACGGTCTTTTCTAAATGCAAAACAAAGCCACTACTTAAAACCAAATTGCAAGAACCAACAGCCTCCACATGTGAGCTCATCCTGCCTCCTGAAAGGATGTGGTGCTCACTTCCCACTGGCTTTCGTAGGTCTTGCATACCCTGCACAGTATTTGAAACATGGATTATAGAACCAGAGTCAATCCACCAAGTATTATGACCAACATCGGTTAGATTTGATTCATAACATACAAACGAAAGTTGAATACCTTTCTTGTCAAGCCAATTTTTGAACTTAGAGAATTCTTTCTTCATGTGTCCTTTCTTCTTGCAAAAGAAACACTTTGACTCTTTCTTAATGTCCAGTTTGACAGGGATCTTGCCTTTGTCTTTGGCACGATCTTTCTTCTTCCTTTAAGAGAAAGTCATATTCACTTTCTCACCCTCTTCCATAGCCTGCCTATGCTCTTCTTGAACATACATGGTCATAATTTCATTAATTGGCCATTTATCTTTATGTGTGTCATAAGAAATCTTAAATGGGCCATATTGCTGGGGCAGAGTGCACAGAATGAAGTGAATCAGAAAGGTTTCAAACATTTCAACTTCCAACGTCTTTAATTGGGCCACAATATCCCTCATGCACATGATATATTCACGCATACCTCCTACCCCAGTGAGCTTCATGGATGAGAACTGCATGATAAGAGTACTTGCCAAAACCTTATCTGAAGTGACAAATTGATCGTCTATTACTTTCATTAAGAGACGAACATTGTCATATTGCTCAATTGAACCCCTAATCCCAGCAGATACTTTGATCTTTATGAACATAACGCAAAGGCGATTAGATCGCTCCCACTTTTCATAAAGATCAACCTGATCTGGGGTACTTTCCTCAGTGATTGAGGGAGGTTCAGGCTTTCTTATGGCATAGTCCATATCCATCCATCCTAGTTGAAGGAGAACTCTCTCTTTCCAGACCTTAAAATTAATGTCCCCCTTTGAGTTCGGGAACATTGCACTTAATATCAAAGTAACCTACAGTTTGACTAGCAGCAATTTACAGAAATTAAACATGCTTATTAAAATATGTTTTGAAGAAAATAACTATATCATGATTTACCAATGCAAAACATGTTTTATTCAATGAATCTAGAGACATAAAACTTGCTTGTGGGCTAAAGTTCTAATTTAGTTAGATTCACACGATTATGATATAAAACTATCAAACTACGTTCCTTTTCCTAATACCAGTGGGTTAATTAGGAAATATAATTTGATATTTTATCCTAATTAATCATACAAATATTACAAAATTCATGTGGGTAGATTTCATAATATAGCATATGATTAACCACAATTATTATTTTAATGTGAATTTAATTCTAAATATACAACCTAGATTAATTAAAGATGTTGTGGCTACTCTCTAATTAATAAAGATCATATTAATTAAAAAAATAATATAAATAAATAAATAATATTGTGCTAGTCAATAAATTGCTAAATGTTATATGTATATTACAAAATAATAATAATAAACAGTCATATAACTTCTTAATTATTCTAACACAATACAAATTTAAAACTAAATATTTGCATACAGATTCTAAATAATGCAAATAAAATTAATAACATGCATCAATTTATTTTATTTTCTATATAATATGACAATAAATCATATTCTTAATAAATAAAAAATAAATAGATAAATAGATAGATACATACAAAAAGATTCAGTGTAATAGCATGTAAAAATATTGCACATGCGCACGACTCCATATATATACACATTATAACAAAATATTTTGGCACGTGTAATAGGCTCAATGCATTGGGTTTTACAAGCAAATACACAAAAGCCCAATATAGCTTACCAGCTTACCGATATATTGCAATCTATATGAAAAAACGGCAGCTTTATAAAAACAACATTTCTTCATTAAAACTATACGACATGTCGTTTAAGATCGTCTTCTTCACCCATCAAACCATATTTTGACCCGCAAACCCATTTAAAAAATCCGACGGTTTCTCCATTATTTCTCCATGGTTTTCAAGATTTTAAAGCCCACAATTGATAGAAAAACAATTTTAAAAGGATTGGACGTATTAATTTTTCAAAACAACGTGTAACATGAAAACCCCAAAAATGGAAATAACAACACCATTAACACCAAGGCAAAGGTATGGAATGCTCTGATACCAAATGTAAGAATTTGAAAGTCTCTAATCCGAACACACATGATTAGAAACATGAACCTTCAAGCGGAAGCAAAATGGATCATGTGTTTACCTCCGGCCATTGTTATCGGAATATCGTCGAAGCTTTAATGGCGACTCGGAACGACGGCGTCGGCGTCCCAATGGACACGAAAACGAAGTTATGCTCTTCTAAAACTTGATAATCTCGAACTAGATGGTGTATGTTTTATGAATGAGATTATTGGCTTAGGGACCAAAACTCACTCTCACAATTTATAATCATTCTCTTTCCATCAGAGAGAAATGGAAATGTGAGCTGTTACGGGCATTAATTCGTAGCTTCATTGTGTATTTGATTACAAACTAAATAAGGATTTTACTGACAATAATATGTGGAATAAAACAATATAACGTATTGTTTACGTTCAAAATTCCAACACTATCAACCCGAACCGTTATAACTCATTTTTTAATTTTAAAAAACCAACCCGATTGAAAGGTAAAACCAAACCAAACCAACCAAAAACTAATCGGGTTGGTTTGGGTTAGATTTTTCGGACTATAATTATCGACAAATGACTTTATAACTTGGATGAAAATCATGTCTGTATATTATATTTAATACGTTATATCAAATATGATCAAAATTTTACTTATCTTTAGAAAGTTTGAATATTAAAATAAAAATTGCGGCATATTTCTAATTACTAAATCTTCATGTATTCGCAAATAATAAAGTATAATACTTAATATTTTTTATTTAATTATAATATTATTAAAAATTGATATTTTTTAACAATAGTACATATATTATACTTGCAATCTTAAAAAAAATTAAATGATTAATACCATCGAGTTGGTTTGGTTCAACCCAATCTCACAACTATAAAAAACCAAACCAACCCGAAACTTTTGCGGTTTAGGTTGGTTACAACCCAAACTTCATCATGTTTTAATGTGGCGGTTTATAAAACAGTACGGTTTGGTTTGGATGATCGGGTTGTTCGGTTTGACGGTTTTTATGAACACCCATCATATATATATATATATATATATATATATATATATATATATATATATATATATAGAGAGAGAGAGAGAGAGAGAGAGAGAGAGAGAGAGATGATTCTTTCATATTCTTAAATTTTAAATAGAGTAAAAATTATATTTTATTTTTTTTGTTTTATCAAAATTACCAAATGATGATATGTGATATTGACATTCAAAGTTAAAAGTCTTATAGTGACGGAGAGCAAAAAAAATCGACATTGAATATTTATTCCGTAACTTTTAAACAATAGATATATAAGTGATACAAACTGAAAACATTTAATATGTACCGTTTTTCTCTAAGTTTAAACATATAAAACTTTTTTTTCTCAATGATGACGTTCCATAATTCCTGAGATTAATTTCGTTAAAAAGAAATAAAAAAAACAATTGATTACAAATTTTCAGTAGAGTTAAATATCGTTTTCCAATGTGCTTGTTTCTGTTAAGAGAATTCCATCAGAATTGGCTAGTCATTTTAAAAAAAATAAAATAAAAAATAAAATAAAAAATAAAATAAAAAAACATCCTACCAATGGTAACGTGATTCACAAGTCATTTAGCATTTCCTTGAGCAAGCTAAATGAGCTAGTTCCTCGTTCTCTTTCTTTACCACTGTGCGACTGCTTTTCGGCTATTGTCACCTTCCTTGTCCAGCAAGCAACCCCGTGCTAGCTGATGAAAACCTTACGTGGTTTCTCAAAGAGTCTAGCTTTGTAATCGCCTTTGTAAGGATCTTTTAAGATTCGAAGCAGGTCCTTAACAACAGTATTTGCAGTTGAATTCAAATCCTTTCTTCTTTCAGGGGATCAAAATTGAACTCTTAACTTAGGCGATAAATATAGCTTATGTTCCTTTCTTCCTTCGACTCTATCAATTTGAAACTCAAACTTTCACTGATTTCTTTTTTACTTTTTAATGGTGATTACTCTGTCTCTGTGCATTCTAGATAAACTTTGAAGAAACAAGAAAAACGTAGAGTGTTTGAATCAAGAGAAAATTCTCTTCTCGTTTACTGTTTCATTGAATTGAGAATCTGTACATGATATTGATTAAATACATTGGACTGCCATAGGATCTCTAACTAACTCCTAACAGCCTAACAAACTCGTCCGACGTGTCACGTGACGTCAGCAAAGCCTTGGCAGCTCTTGCTCACTGGTGACGTGTGTGACACGTTATCTTCTACACTATCATCCCCCCTCAAGCTAGACGGCGACTCCGCGACGTTTAGCTTGTCCTTGAAGCGTAGAAATCGGCCAACGGATAGCGTCTTCGTGAGCACGTCAGCTGTTTGGTCGGCCGTGGGAACATAGCGAACTTCGAGCTGGCGATGAAGAACCATGTCACGAACGAAGTGGAGATCGATCTCCACATGTTTCGTCCGAGTGTGGAGACTGGATTGGCTGTCATCGCAGCAGCCCCGAGATTATCACACCAAACAATTGGAGCTTGCGTGAGCGGGACATGAAGTTCAGTGAGTAGTGAGCGAATCCAAGCCAGTTCAGCTGCTACGTGAGCTAGGGCACGGTACTCAGCCTCAGTGCTTGAGTGAGCAACAACACCCTGCTTGTGTGAGCTCCAAGAGACCAGGCAGCCAGCGAGAAAAACACAGTACGCACTTGTTGAACGACGATCGTCAGGGTTGCCTGCCCAATCAGCGTCCACAAAGCTTGTGATGCGAAGTGTTTTGGCTGGTCTGAAGGTGACACCATGAGTGATTGAGCCCTTTAGATATCGGAGGACCCTCTTGCACGCGAGCCAGTGAACAGACGTGGGAGTGTGAAGAAACTGACTCAGTTTGTTCACAATGTGTGCTATATCTGGGCGAGTTAGCGTAAGATACTTAAGGGCTCCAATGGTACTCTTGTAGACATAAGAATCACTCATAGCTTCACCATCTAGTTTGGAGAGGACTTGACCTGGAGCTGCAGGACTGGAGCAGGGCTTCACCCCTGTCATGTTTAGCTTGAGTAGCAAGTCAGCAACATACTTGGACTGGGTGAGATAGAGGCCTGAGCTGTCTCGAAAAGCTTCAATACCGAGGAAGTAATGCAATGATCCCAGCTGTTTCAAGGCAAACTGTTTGTGAAGATCCTCAGCAAGCTTCTTGATAGCCACATTGTTGTTTCCGGTGACAAGAATATCATCCACATATACAAGTAACAATATGTGGACGCCATTATTGGAGAAGACAAACAGCGAGATATCAGCTCGTGACTCAATGAAGCCCCATTGCAGTAAGGCTTGTCTGAGTCGATCAAACCATGCTCGTGGAGCCTGTTTTAGCCCATACAGTGCCTTATGCAGCTTACATACATAGTCAGGTCGAGACGTGTCAGAGAAGCCATCAGGTTGTGCCATGTAGACTTCATCAGTGAAGACCCCATTCAGGAACGCATTATTGACGTATAGCTGCTGAATATCCCAACCTTTGAACACAGCCAGAGTCAGTACTATCCTGATTGTGCATGGCTTGACAACAGGACTATACGTTTCAGAGAAGTCTACACTAGGATTTTGAGCAAAGCCTTTAGCCACTAGCCGGGCTTTATACCTCTGGATAGCACTAGTGGGGAGGTATTTCACCTTGAAGACCCACTTGTTGCCGATGACATTCTGAGCTGGTGATGGTGGAACTAGAGACCAGGTACCATTCTGATACAGGGCATTGAGTTCAGCTATCATGGAATTTTTCCAGTTCAAGTCAGCAAGAGCTTGCTTGACTGACGACGGTTCAGCTGGACTCGGGCACATAGACAGAGGATGACGTGACACAGTAAACACCTTGGGTTTATAGATACCAGACTTGGACCTAGTGTACATATATGATGTTGGTAAAGCCTGAAGAGGAGCAGATTGTGGCTGAGCTCGAGGTGGTGAAGCTACTGTGGAGTCATCAGCAACCACTGACTGGAGGGTGCTTGGGGTAGCTTCACCTGTTGGGACCACTAATTCTGGTGATGATGAGTGTGATTGGGGACCACAGCTGTTGGGTTGGACTGGTAATGTGTTTGAGATAGAGTTAGGGATGGGTTCCACAAGGTCATTTGAGATTGTAGTAGGTTGACTATAGGTTAGTGTTTGGTTGAGTGGGTATAAGGATGGTAGGATGACGGGTATGGTTTCTTCTGTAGGATGTGACTCATCTGGGAAAAGATCTTTGTATGGGAATTCAAACTCATTGAATATGGCATTGATGTAACACCTACCAGAACTATGAAGACATTTGTAACCTTTATGTAATGGACTATAGCCTAGGAAAATGCATTTGGATGACCTAAACTCTAGTTTGTGGTTATTGTAGGGTCTCAGATGAGGATACACACTACAATGAAACACCTTGATAAATTTGTAATCAGGAATCCTACTGAACATTTTTTGAAAAGGGATGTGATTTTCTAGGACAGGTGTGGGTAAAACATTTATGGTAAAAACAGATGTGGTGAAAGAATCCCACCAGAATTCAAGTGGTAGTTGTGCTTGAGCAAGCATTGACAGGCCTAGCTCCACAATGTGACGATGCTTCCTCTCTGCTTACCCATTATGTGTGTGTACATATGGACATGGATGTCTCAGCGCAATTCCTTGTTCAGCAAGAAAGGGTGCAAATGGACGATATTCTCCTCCCCAGTCACACTGCACTGCACAGATTTTCTCCTTGAGTGACTTCTCCACAAATTTCTTGAAGCTTTTGAAGACATTGAGAGCCTCATATTTCACTTTGAGTGGATAGATCCACGTGAATCTTGTGAAGTCATCCAGGAAATGAATGTATTACCTGTACCCGTTAGTAGAGACAATTGGGGCAGGACCCCACAAATCAGTATGTATGAGTTGTAATACTCTAGTGGACTTGGTTTGAGACAGTGGTGAGGGTAAAACATGACTTCTCCCATATTGACATGCTAAGCAAAATTCAGTTGTGTTTCTTTTGGGACATACAACACCACACTTATTCAATATCATGAGTAATGTTTTCTCAGGTACATGACCAAGGCGTCTGTGCCACATAGTCCATTTATCAGTATTATTAGGGGTACAACAACTTGAATCAAGTCTCTGAGAGTTGGTGATAGTTGAGTCTTGATCACACTGCTGAGTAGTCTCTTGCACTGAGGTCGTTGGAGAAGATTGAACTATGAAACTGGTAGGATTGGACTTGACACCTTTGCCTGATGTTGAATTCTTGAGCAGGTACAATCCATTTTCAGTTGTTCCTCTTAGAAGAACCTTCTCTGTCCTCTTGTCCTTAACAAGACAACAATTCGCATGAAACTCAACAAACACATCATTATCAGTTGTTAGTTGTGATATGCTCACCAAACTCTTTTTTATTTCATGTACACGCAATATGTTTTTTCAGTTTCAACTCTTGACTATTTCTCTTGCTTTCAGCATTATTCATCAGATTAGAATGGCCTAAATGAGTAACGTTTAGACAATTACCATTTCCGACCATAAGCTTCTCTTTGTCCTTGTAACTTGTGCTCACTTGCAGGTTCTCCAATTCTGAAGTCACATGGTTGGTGGCACCTGAGTCAGCATACCAGGCAGGGTCATAGACAGTCTATGGTCCAACGAAGAAGGCTGACATTGCAGAGCTTTGTTCCTTTTGTTGATGAGATTGTTGGTGTTGCGGCGGTGTGGCCTGATAGGACTCATCAAGACAATACCAACAAGCTGTAGCAATGTGTCCCTGCTTGTTGCATATCTGGCAGGTAGGTCTCGAGTTGCTTGAGCCTCTAGCTCTATTAGACCTTCCTCGTCCTCCTCTGCCGCAACCACGTCCCCGTCCACGAGTCTCGACGTGATTCACCATTGCTGAGTGAACTTGATTGTCAATGATGTACGCCATGTGTTCGATTCGAGATTCTTGAGCCAAAGCCATGGCAAGAACCTCTTGAACGGAGATTTCTGTGCCATTGAGTTCATGACCTTGTAGCTTATCGTTCACCAGTGCTACTAGGACATCATACTCGGCCGGTAATCCCATCAAGATCGCCAGAACAAGTTCATCCTCTGAGACTTCATAGCCGGCAAGAAAGAGAGAGTCTGCAAGATTCTCCATCTTGGAGAGTCAGAGATTGAGAGTGAACCTTTCTTTGTGGTTTATAGCTGGAGTTTAAGAGGCATAACTCGAGCCTTCGATTTGACGACGAAGCGTTGTTCCAGTGCGATCCAGAGACCTTGAGCAGTTCGAACTCTTGTGACTGATCTGAGGATCGTCGTGGTTAGCGATGACAACATCCAGCTCAAGAGGAGTTGATCTTCGCGTGTCCAGATCTCGAATTCCGGATTCGGAATTGAGATTTTGGCTCCTTGCTCGTCGATCGATTCATTGAATCGCCGCGGCTGAGATCTGGTTCCATAGATGAAACCTTGAAGATTGTGGCCTATAATCGCTGGAAGGACTTGAGACCTCCAGATCGAATAATTTTCGCGATCGAGTTTCACCGTGACTGCATTGTTGAGCGTCGTAGTGAAGTGAGGACTGATCACTGGACTTGAATCGTTGTTGATCTGAGATGACGGAGAAGAAACACCTTCGGTCGCCATTGATGATTCTCTGATACCAAGATAAACTTTGAAGAAACAAGAAAAACGTAGAGTGTTTGAATCGAGAGAGAATTCTCTTCTCGTTTACTGTTTCATTGAATTGAGAATCTGTACATGATATTGATTAAATACATTGGACTGCCATAGGATCTCTAACTAACTCCTAACAGCCTAACAAACTCGTCCGACGTGTCACGTGATGTCAGCAGAGCCTTGGCAGCTCTTGCTCACTAGTGACGTGTGTGACACGTTATCTTCTACACTATCAATTCTCAACTCTAATATATAAGAAGTTTTTATCCTAATCATGCAAAGGAGAAATAGAATTAACAATTAGAAGAGTCAAAATAGGTGGATTTTATCTTATAAATGGGATACATGTTTCTCATGGAAAAACAAGAAGTCGTCATAAGCTTAAATCAGTACACTTTTTATTTCATAATTTTCATGCGCAACCATGAAACCTGCTTATCGTTTGCAATACTTCTTGAACCAGACTCCAATGTTTAGATAACACTCAAAGTCAGATCGTGGCCTGCGAACCAAAGAGAATACATATTATTAACACGATCGGATAAATTTTGAAAATTTTGTGTTCATGTTCAGAATAATACCCATCGATTCCATGAGCATCATTGGGAAACAAAATAACTTTGACCTCTCCTCCTATCTCCTTCAAGGCCCGAGCATACTGCAAGTTCCACAAACTTCGTTAGCATCTTTCTTTATAAAGTAAAAAAAAAAAAAAAAAAAAAAAAAAAAAAAACATCGAGCCAAAAAAAAGGTGCACAAAAGGAATCAATGACGTGAAAATGTCTACTTACTTGAAGGCCATTGGAAACTGGAACACAAAGGTCTTGAGCGCCCACAAGGATAAGGGTGGGTGTTTTCACCTTCATAAATCAAAAGAGAGCAGATATTAAACAAGAAGTTACTACTTCGGAAAGAAAATTGCAATAGTATAAAAATGTCGAACTCCATTCCAAAGTAATAAATTATGGTCCCGGCAAAACATCCGAAAGGACTTTGGAGATTGTGTATCAGTTCTAGTAACTTCTTGTTCCTGTCGTACGAAATTGTAGCACTTCTTGTTTTGTTTCTTTTTTCTTTTTTTCTTATCGAGATCCAATTTTTGCTTGAACACAAAACTAACAAAATCCTTACGTTAGAGACGTGGGAAATAGGAGATTTCTTGAGAAAAGCAATCCAGTCCTCTTCTGAAGGAGCTTCGGTGAAGCGGGTTTTAGCGTGGACTCCGTAAGTCTCGAAATAGCACCATTCAGGGATGACTGTCGTACCGACCATCAATGCCAAGTTGCAAACTGGACTCTTAGCAACTGCCGCGTAAAATCTATCCGGTGCCTGACACAATTCACAAAACGAAACTTGCACATAAATGTATTGCCTCCTTAAGAGAAACACAGGCCTTTTATTGGTAATTGGCAAAGCCGTTGAGAGAGAATCTGAACATAAATGTAGTTCATTCTTTGGAGAAACAGAAAGCGAAAAAGAGTGAAGTAGAGAAACTAGAAAGATACTATTGTTTATTATGAACTTGATGATACACAAATCTGACTACAATTCGAGAAGTAGGTCAATCTACATCGACATAAAATGTGATATAGATGGTAGAAAAAGGTGTTACCTGGCCAATCAAGTGGGTTGAGAGAAAGCCACCATGGGAGCCGCCAACAACAGCGATCTTCTTCGGATCGGCAAGTCCCAAGGAAACCACGTGGTCTAAGGCGGTGAGTACGTCATTAACATCCTGTTCGTAGAAATATATAAATAAACCATGAATTTTAGGACATGAAACCAGATACATAAATTTCATTATTAAGAATGAAATTCGATAATCAGCTCACCTGAGTCCCAACTTTCCCTGGTAGAGACTGTAGTGCTTCCTCACCAAACCCCAATGAGCCTCTGAGAATACGACATTCACAGCCGAGATGTCCATAAACAGAGAGATTAATAAATCACAGAAAGATGGCGATTTGAGATAAGTAAGGTATAAAGACGTGCCTGTAATTGACAATCAACAAGTTGAATCCGATGGAAGAGAAATATGCATGGGACTTGAAATAGCTTGTCGTGAATGTGGAATGAGGCCCGCCGTGAAGTATTACGATCAAAGGGTCACAAGCGTCGCTCTCCTTCGTGTTGGAGGACACGAATATCGCTTCAAAAGGTTTCTTTGCCCCTGAAGTATTTGAAAGAAATACAAACTTGTAATAAAAATAATTCGAAGGTATTGAGAAGCTAGAAGAATCCTATTCATCTGTGGTGTAAAAAAATTAAGAAATAAAAAGTACTCCAGTTAATAGCAACAACAAAAATATTTCTTATTTGCTCTTATGATTCGGAGTGATGATCAGTAGAGAAATAACTAGTTGTACCTTCAGTGATGTGATCAGAAGCATTGTTCACCGGAATTTTAAGAATTTCAAACTGGCAGGTTGACTGCAAAGAATTAACCTGCAAGGGAATCATTCAATAGTATTGTTAGCATATATAATCTATAAATATAAAGAAAAGAATGTAAAAACATTGACCTTCTCAGAGACTTTGAATATGGGGCTCGATACATCTGACCAACTCCAACTGGATTCATCAACAAAACTTCCATACTTAACTTGAGGAACATCCACTGGACTGCTTGAGACTTCCAAAATCCAATAACAAAAACAAAAACGTTAGAATTCTTGTTGAAACATTGAATTGGCTTTTTTTTTTAGTTTGGCAAAACTGTGTTCAAATGTTCTAAAAGGATGATAGAACATCACGCCTATGAGTACTGCTTGGCAAAGATCGTGACAGATCCGATTCTGTGGTTATATTGTGCAAGTTTGTTTGATTGTCTGATTCCCATCCGATTTTCTCTCTACCGAATCAGAACTTGGCGATCTTATCTGGAAACCCTAGCAACGCGTCTAAAGCTAGGTTTCGACTCTTATAAAAGCATAAGTTTACCCTAGGAGTCTTTTTGACACACTCGTGAGTCTTTGAGCGTAAACACTTTGTTTTTTGTGTGATTTTTATTCTGTCTTGCTCTTTATTGCCGTTGTTCGTGTAATTGATAGAATTGGGTTGTGTAATCGTGGTATTGTAGATCACAGACAATTATAAACGTTGATCAACCACTTGGTGAGTGTGTTAAGTGAAAGTGAGGGGAGCTCAGATTCAGGGGAGCCCGAGTCAAATTTCACAGGGTAGAATTGAAATTAGACAATCTGAAAGGTGATCATATTCAGGATTGTCTACATTGCATTTATTCTATTGCATAGTAAAGTTCTTTTCCACCAGGATTAAAACTCTCCAAAAATAGGCACGATTGGCGCCAAACTCAATTATCAATTCCTTGTCTCTTTATTTACATTTTTAGTTGCATTGTAAATCTGTTAATTGATTGGTGTTACGTTGTTACCCGACACAACATTGTCACCGTCCAATGCAAGAATAATCCATGAAAAATCCGAATCACTCGGGCTGATACGCGATACTTCTCCACTGTGGTCAAATATAAATAAAATTATAAAAAAATAAAAAATAAAAAAACTACACATATAAGGCATAGGTTACAAAAGCAAGGCAAAGATTTTTAAGTAATTAGTTCTATTATTACTTTGTTTTTATAGTTACCTCAACACATTCACCGAAAGTATTACTTGACGGCTTCCCCAAATGGATGATAAAATCATGGTGTAGCCATCAGAGAGCCATGGATTGTTATGAATACCATAACAATAAAGCCCCGGGAACTGACCATCATTGGCGGACATTACAACGGGAATCTTCAACGAGTATAAAAGCATAATTAGTTATTTGGGAAAATTAATAAAAAGGAAAGCGCGCTTGATCAAATATTAGCAAGTCTAGTTCATTGATATAGGAGAAGAAAGCTCACCACATCGACCATATTTAAAGAAGAAGACAATTTTCCATCGGTTGGCCACTGGATTCTGTGAAGTGAGTTTGTCGCGGAATGTGCCCCGGAATCCACACAAGTCTGCGAAGACAAGAACACGAGGAACTTCCCGTCTGGGCTGGTAAATAACAGACATTTATGAATGTTGAATTTCATCTTAAAATCATACTTCCACTCACGCGTAGCGTGATCAGGGCCGAGTAACAATCCCCCCCACGCTTCGCGTGGGCCGAACCAAATTCAAGTTGTGTGAATGGACAATGCCTGATACTAAGTTGAATTCCATCGTAAAATCAATTGGTGTCAAGTGGAAAGGTTCAACTGATATATAAACAAATGTTCATTTACACACACAACCAATGTGGGACTATCCCACTTCAATACTCTCATTCGCGCGTAGCGTGAGCTGGCCGAGTAACAATTAAAGATTTAGAGATTGCGAAAAAAAAAAATAAATAAATAAACCGATAAACGTAATGAGGAGAAATACAATATTGTATGTATATAACTCTTATACAACCAAATAAAGGAAAACTAACACAACCCTACATAAATAGAATAATAACAAATACGCATTTTTTATAATGTATTAATTTTAAAAGCTAATTATTAAATTGGATGACAGAAAACACTTGGTTAACAAACAAAAGAGCGATTCTAAATTGTTATGACAAGAGAAACAAGACTTGTGGCTGTGAAAACAAAATCACGAAAGGAATTCAGATTTCAAGAGATACCCACCTGAACCGTGGAGAATAGGAACTACTGATGCTTTGGGTTAGACTTATCGCAGGCGAATTATTAACAGCTGATTTACCCCTGGAACACAAGAAAATAAGCTAAAACAACAAGTGCATTTCAAACACATATAAAAACGATGTCATGCGATGATGCGAAGCAAAAAAGGAACTCACTCAGATTCACCATTGTCGGTGTCTAGTTCGTAAGACGGCGCTTTAACCGCGTACAACCCGCAAGGCCTGTTATAGAAGTTTTTTATTCCGAGCTTTCTCGTACTAAACGAAGCCCCGGCGAAGACCAAATTCTGATCTAGACCTTTTCTTGAAGGTCCCCAAACAACTTGACCGACACTCAAACACTTGTCGATCCCTTTCACTGCTTTTACTTCTCCACTGTTCACACATACAAAAATAAGTTTGTTGTTGCTAAAAAAAAAAAAATACTACATTTTAGGTTCAACAAATTATAATCAAACGACATGAAACCTGTCAACATCAATGACGAAAAGCGAGGGCTTTCTTCTCCGGGAATATGTGTCGCCCCATTCCTCTTCCCAGTCTCCTTGTGCTTTCCAGCTGCTTAAATCCTCGTCCGTCGAACCGCTTTTTAAATAGCCTGAATCACAAAATGTGGGCTTTGTGGGAGATGGTTCCTCTGCAGCATAAGCAATGTGGGTTTCACCAGAATTCCAAGAGATCCCCGCAAACCTATACCGTAAATCATACTTAGCCGTCGTTAACTTGGAACCCAAGAGTGAAGTCAAAATACTTCATTGTGCAGTATTTTTGGAAGTCAAGGAATATTTGAGGGGTAAGAAAATAGATTCCTTATTATATATCTCACTCTGGTAATTTGGATGTGTTAAGAAGAATTCAAGTAGAAAAACTATGGAAATGTGAAAATTAAGGAAGAGAAAGAAAGCACGTGTGTCTCAAGTAAGGAAAAATAAAAATCCGAACCTATACGAGTTCCTTAAATTTTAGGGAAAGGGAACCTATGTTCTAGTTATAGAACTCCCTCAAATTTTCCTTTCATGTTTTTTTCTCCTACCAAACATAGTGAAAACATGGAATGAATTACCATCCATCAATATACACTGATCCATGAACAGATCGTGGGACATTGAATTCTTTCTCCACTTGCGCCGGGCCCCAAATCTCGATCTTGCACGGCGAATCATTTGCGGGGTTCCGAATCACAAGAAGCTTTGTTCCCGACGGCGATGGCAGAGTCGTAGACACGCCTGTCATCTCAACTGGAAACGGGGTCCACTCAAAGTTCACAGAAACCGTACTCTCTTTAGAGATTCGAGCCGAGAGCATAAACTTCCTCCTCTTGTTCGCCAACATATCGGCCCGACTGACTAAAAACATTGCCTGAGAACCTTTTCCTGCACCCAAAAAAGTTGAGTTGGGTATAAATTAGCAATGATGTCAACAACGATATTACGGATTTCATGGTGTTAAGGGACTTAATAGGATTTATACCGGGATTGGACTTGAAAGTCCAAGCCTTGTCGATGTTTGAGATGCTAGTGAAATCCTGAAGTATCTTAGACTGAGAGCTGTACTCTTCCTCTGTCGATGAATCCAGTCCGATCGGAAGATTTTCTATTGGATCGACTTTAGAAGCTTCCATGGCTAACGGCTTTGCCAATCTAGCTCCGCTAATCGCAAGTAAAAAATTCGACTCACTCAGTAAACAAGTTGTTGACTGTAATGGCTTGTGAACTAAGAAATGATTCTGAATATACAGCAAGCTGTTGAGTATATGACTGGCAAAAATGGTTGAGCGAGAGAAAGATTAGACAAGTGATAATACTTTCATGCTAAATATATTAAGAGGTTAAGAACACTAGAGAAAATTTAAATGAACAACATTTCTTCAGTTATAGCAATTAATATGAGGAATTTGTTGAACATTTAAAACCAGCAATATATAGAACGACTAACCAAAAGTTTTGAACAGTTAAAGATGAGCAGAGATAAAACTACTATGAGAGAGAGAGAGAGAGAGAGAGAGAGAGAGAGAGTGTGTGTGAGTGGTGACTGGTGAGTTAACTATTGGGCTACCCATTCCATTAATGGAATACAATATGGAATAAACTATATAGTATATTAAATACACACACACGTCGCATTCAACCACTTTTCCATAATGGAACCAAATTTATTTACGAAAATAGATAAATTAATGTCAGGGACTTGACCGATATTATTGGTCTCTTCTCTGGACACATTACTGGTCTCTAGATAAAATGCATTATATATCCGACAGTTTTTTTTTTTTTTTTAATGAACAAAATTTCATTAGATAGAAGCTTACACAATTACTTGACTTTGAAAGTCTGTATACAAATCAAGTTAATACTATACAAACCGGGCTCATCCATAAAATCATATGAAAGTGTTCATGGAGTTCAAATGTTGGTCAGATTTTGATAGTAGAATACCAATACTGCACACAAAATATCGAACACAAGTTGGCTCTTTGACAAAACTTTTTACAGATGATGAGCGAATCTGATCAGCCAAGACTAGGAGATATCATGGACCTCAAACCTAGTTCATGGAGATGAGCTTGTACTTGTACACCCAAGGAGCGACTTCTTGGAAGCAAGTCCTTCTACGGGGCTTTGGCGATGCGAGCAGCGAGGGGCTCAACTTCGGAGTAAACGTTTACGAAAAATTATTATTTGTACTGCTCATAAAAAATAAAAAATAAAAATAAAAATAAAAACTAAAATATGCCAAGCGTTTCAAAAATATATATATATATATATATATATATATATATATATATTGGAAATATATATATATATATATATATATATATATATATATATATATTGGAACAGTGTGGGCAAATGGAATTTCCTTTCCACCATTATTCGCGGGACTGAAACTGAAAATTCTGGTTCCGGTATTTAGGCAACTGAAACAGAAAATTCCTTTTTGTTCCGTCCCTTTTGCCCACGTTTACGTCGGACAGTGTTCGGTGGAGAAACATGTGCTCTTCGGGTTGTGGCGGTCCTCTTCTGGTTTTTCATCAGCCTCTTTGCAAAAAAAAAAAAAAAAAAAAAAGAAGCCGGAGTACTCTCGTTTGACGTTGATTTCCATTTGTTTGCTTTGGTGGTTTGTTTTCATCTATGGTGGCCGTCTTGCAAAGTTACTGAAACCTAATAGCTTTGGCGGTTCTTCTAATAGCTTATTGAGCTTATGGACCACAAAAAATAGCTTTCACAAACCTCAAAATCAATTTAGAGAAATCAAACGAGGTGGATTTCATTTTATTAATCAGGTAAATGTTTCCCAAGGAAAACAAGAAGTCATCATCGACTTAAATCACTGCACTTTTTGTTTCATATTTTCATGTGCAATCATGAAACCTGCTTTATTGGCTATTATGCTTCTTGAACCAGACTCCGATGTTGAGAAAACTCTCGAAGTCAGATTGCGGCCTGCCAAATAAAAGAGAATATAATGTATATTATTAAGACGATCGAAATCGGATTAAATTAGTAATATATATATATTTATAAACCTTTCGATTCCATGAACATCATTGGGAAACAAAATAATTTTGACATCTCTGCCTTTCTCCTTCAAGGCCCGAGCGTACTGCGAATTCAATGAACATCATTAAGCATTTTTCTCTCTCAGTGAAAAAATCCGAATCGAAAAAGAATTAAAAAGTGCACGAAAAGGAGTCAATGTAGTGAAAATGTCTACTTACTTGAAGCCCATTGGAAACCGGAACACGAAGATCTTGAGCACCCACAAGGAATAGGATGGGTGTTTTCACCTTCATAGATCAAAAGAGAATGAATGTTAAAAAATTTAAAAAAAAAAAATTAAGGGTAAAAGAAAAAAATTTCGGTGCCTAAGCTAGAACCGTCCCGGCCTGGGAGATAAAATTGCAATGGTAAAACTAGTCGAATAAATTAAGCTCCTAAGTAAAAATATTTCCCGCCGAAATACTCTGAAAGGACTTGAGAGATAGATTGTATATTGGTTCTGTAACTCCTTGTCGTCGCATTAAATTGTAGCGCTTCCGTGTCAATTTTGTTTTATCTCCTTATTATGATCTACTCTGTCTTGAACACGAAACTAGAAAAATCCTTGCCTTAGAAATGTGGTAAATGGGAGATTTCTTGAGAAAAGCAATCAAGTCCTCTGCTGAAGGAGCTTCAGTGAAGCAGGTTTTACCGCGGACTCCGTAAGTCTCGAAATAGCACCAATCAGGAATGTCCGTCGTGCCGACCATCAACGCCAAGTTGCAAACTGGATTCCTCGCAGCTGCCGCATAAAATCTATCCGGTGCCTGACACAATTCACAAAAACAAAATGAGACTTATACGTTGAATATATCGCCTTGTTAGGATGAAAAATAGAAAAATGGTTTAATTATAGAAACTGAGATACAAGGCTACATTTAACAACAGAAAGTAGATATTATTATTTATGGTCCATTAGATATATAGCTATATTTACACTTTTAGATTTCTATTTATCCAATCTTAAGTAAATATTTGGTAAATAACCAATGTTTAATAAGGCGGAGGCGGGAATTTAGGCGAAATCCATTTCTAGGCGGAGGCGGTAAGCCTTTAGGCGGTACGAGGCGTAAGCCTCAAAAATAATATAGAAAATATATAATATATATAAAATTCGTAGTAATTTTCAAGTTTTCATAAGTTTTAAAACAATAACTAAAAAAAGAGTTTTAGACTCATTGCTGTGACTTGTGACACAGAGATTACATTATAAACGAGAGCAGCGTGAGAGAGGGATGAGAGCAGTTTGAGAGTCGGTAGAAGTTTGAGGGACGAGCGCAGTTTATCAACGTGAGAGAGAGAGTTTTGCGTGAGACGGTTGACATACCGATTGTTTTAATTACTTATAGTTAATTGTCATTAAAAAAACCTAAAAAGACCCGAATTAAAAGCCCGGCTGATTATTTTGGCCCAGTTTTTTTTTTAAAAAACTCCCATTTCAAAGGCGGTAAAAGGCGATTCTCAGGCGTTTTGACCGCCAGAGGCGCTCGCCTTTTTCGACCGAGGCGCATAACGCCAGAAACACTCCCAGGCGTAAGCCTTGAAGCGGTATGCTGACTAAAAGGCGAAAGGCGCGCCTATTTACATTTTGAATTTGAAAATTTGTGGTTATTTACATGCTGCCACGTAATCATTATGGCTATTTTCTAAATATTTATTAAAGATTGGCTAAATAGCAATCTAAAAGTGTAAATATGACTAATTTGCTAATTATTGTTATTATGAACTTGATGATACACTGAATCGGCCTTCGATTCGAGAAATAGGCCAATCCACCACCACCAATACAACTCTAAAGAAGAATAATAATAATAATAATAATAATAATAATTATAATAATAAAATAATAATAATAATAAAAGAAATTGCCTCGACTACCACAATTTAATAAGTTTTTTTCAATTTCCCACCAAAAGTTTAATTTGACCAAAATTACTACTAAGTCACTCGTACAAATACAATTTTACCCTTAATAATTGATGTCAACCATTTATGTCAATTGTTGACATAGATATCGATTGTTGACATTTATGTCAACAAACAGAGAACCCAAAACTCACAGATATCAACAATAGATGTTAATTGTTGACATCATGTTGAGGGTAAAATTGTACTTGTACAAGTGATTTACTTATATTTTTGGGCAAATTAAACTTTGGGTGGGAAATTGAAAAAAACTTATCGAATAGTAGTAGTTGAGGCAATCTATTAGATAATAATAATAATAAGAGAAATTGCCTCGGCTACAACCATTAGATAAGTTTTTTCCAATTTCCCATCACAATTTTGATTTGGCCAAAAATACTATGAAGTCACTTGTACATATACAATTTTACCCTCAATATGATGTCAACAATTGACATCTATTGTTGACATCTGTGAGTTTTTTGGTTCTCTGTTTGTTGACATAGATGTCAACAATCGATATCTATTGTCAACAATTGACATAAATTGTTGACGTCAATTGTTGATGGTAAAATTGTATTTGTACAAGTGACTTAGTGGTATTTTTTGCCAAACTAAGCTTTTGGTGGGAAATTGAAAAAATATATCAAATGGTGGTAGCTGATGCAATTTCTCTAATAATAATAATAATAATAAGTATCGCTAATATCTCTCTGCTTAATAAGAAGATATACAAATCACCTAAAATCATCCTAAACCCGGTCTAACGAATTCATACATAATTTAAGACGGAATACATTAAAATAAAATGTGATATAGATAGTAGAGAAAAGATGTAACCTGGCCAATCAAGTGGGTTGTAAGAAAACCACCATGGGAACCGCCAACAACAGCGATCTTCTTCGAATCGGCAAGTCCCATGGAAACCACGTGGTCTAAGGCAGTGAGTACGTCATTAACGTCCTGCTCGTAAATTATAATAAAAAGAAAAATCAATCAAGGCTTTTAGGACAAGAAACTACATAAACTATGGTTGAGAGATAAATACATTTCAATATTAAGAATGAAATTCGATAATCAGCACACCTGAGTCCCAACTTTCCCTGGTAGAGACTGCAGTGCTTCCTCACCAAACCCCAATGAGCCCCTGAGAATATGACATTCGCAGACGAGATATCCAGAAACAGAGAGATTAATAAATCACAGAGCAATAGGATTTGAGATACTGAAGAAGTTTTAAGGACGTACCTATAATTGACAATTAACAAGTTGAATCCTATGGAAGAGAGAAATCCGAGGGACTTTGAATAGCATGTCAATGACGTGGTATGAGGCCCACCATGAAGTACTACGATCAGTGGATTACAAGCATCGTTCTTACTAGTGTTGGAGGACATGAATATCGCTTCAAAAGGTTTCTTTGCCCCTGAAATATTTAGAAAAAAAAACAAAATAAACTGTCATTGGAATTCGAAGGTCTTGTGAAGATATAAGAACTCAATTTGTCCATTGTAATGACTTAGAAAATTTGTTTGACTCATTTGCTCTGATGACTTGAAGCGATGATCGGAAGAGATATAACTAGTAATACCTTCAGTGATGTGATCAGAAGCATCGTTCACTGGGATTTTAAGAATTTCAAACTGACTGGTTGACAGCAGAGATTTGACCTGCAAGGGGATGATTCAATTGTTTAATAATTGTTAGCACATAATCTAAAATTATAAAGAAAAGAATGTCAAACATTGACCTTCTCGGAGACTTTGAATACGGGGCTCGATACTTCTGACCAACTCCAACTCGATTTAGCAACAAGTCTTCCATACTTGACTTGAGGAACATTTACTGGACTGCTTGAGACTTCAAAAATCCAAAAATTAAAATAAAATTAAAATAGATAGAATATATCATATATCGAAATAAATATATGTAGAACTTTAAGTTACCTGAAACAACATTGTCGCCGTCCAATGCAAGAATACTCCACGAAAAATCCGAATCACTTGGGCTGATACGTGATACCTCTCCACTGTGATTAGATTTAAATAAAATTATAAAAAATAAAAAATAAAAAACTACACATATAAGCCATGTTAAAAGCAAGGCAAATATTTTGAAGTAATTAGTTATATTACTTTGTTTTATAGTTACCTCAACACATTGACCGAAAGTATCACTTGACGGCTTCCCCAGATGGACGATAAAATCATGGTGTAGCCATCAGAGAGCCATGGATTGCTACGAATATCATAACAATAAAGCCCCGGGAACTGACCATCTTCAGCGGACATTACAACGGGAATCTTCAACGAGTATAAAAGCATCATTAGTTAATGGGGAAAATTAATTAAAAGGAAAGAGTTTGAAAATATATAATTCCTTCTAAAACAACGAAAATAATCTGGAATTTCTTTTTAATTAGCTCAATACGATTGTAAAGTACAAATCATATCATGAAATAGAGATCAACCAAATATTAGCAAGTCTAGTGCATTGATATAGGAAAAGAAAAGCTCACCACATCGGCGATTTTCAGAGAAGACAATTTTCCATCGGTTGGCCACTCGATTCTGTGAAGTGAGTTTGTTGCGGAATGTGCCCCAGAATCCACAGAAGTCTTTGCAGACAAGAACACGAGGAACTTCCCGTCTGGGCTGGTAAAAAAAATAGATAACGTGAATATGAATTTTCGAACTAGCCTCCAAATTTTGATACGTACTAATTTATTTAGCTAATATTTGAGTCAATGACAGAAAACACTCAAGTAACCAACAAAAGATCATGTTAGGATGGGGAGTAACACTCTCAACTACTAGATCAAATTATGATTAAAACTGGAATTAGTATATTCAATTTGGTCACTCCAAATCTTATACGGCCTTCTAAGATAAACGAGGCTTATAGATGTGAAAAGACAAAAACAATTAAGTTCTTCCAAACACTGGAGAATTGTCTCTTTGAAACAGGCGCGGGTTTGATAAAAAGAAAATTAGAGACTTAGGGTAGTACATAATTAATTAATACAAATTTTGAGTCATGTTTTTTAGTATGAGATACAAACCTGAACCGTGGAAAATAGGAACTACTGATGCTTTGGGTGAGATTGATCACAGGCGAGATTACAGCTGAACCATCTCTGGAAGAACATTACACTCAGTGAGGTTCAAACTTCAAAGACGGATATGAATGATGTCATAAGAAGCAAAACATAGCTCATAATCCATGGACATTGCAAAAACGAAACTCACTTAGGATCACCATTGTTGGTCTCTGGTTCATAAGATGGCGCTTTAACTGCGTACAACGCGCAAGGCCTGTTATAGCAGTATTTTATTCCGAGCTTTCTCGTATCAAACGACCACCCGACAAAAACCAAATGCTGGTCTAGACCTTTGCTTGAAGGTCCCCAAACAACTTGACCAACGCTCAAACACTTGTCAATTCCTTTCACTGCTTTTACTTCTCCACTGCCCACAAATACAAAATAAGTTTTCTTGTAAAAATTAAAAAGTACATTTTAGCTACAACAAATTATAATGAAGCAATGAAAAACCTGTTGGCGTCGATCACGAAAAGCGCAGGCTGTCTTTTCCCGGCATATGTCTCGCCCCATTCCTCTTCATAGTCTCCCTGTGCTTTCCAGCTACCCAAATCCTTGTCTGTCGAGCCAGTTTTCTTATAGCCCGAATCGCAAAATGCGGGCTTTGTGGGAGTCGGTTCCTCCGCAACATAAGCAATGAGTGTTTCATCGGAGTTCCAAGAAATCCCCTCAAACCTATACCGGAAAAGAAACTCGTAAACCGTACTTAGCCTACGCTTGGAATTCAAATTTGACTTGGGAAAATAAAAAAATTTAAGGGATCTGAAAGGTTGAGTGAAGCTAAAATATATCATTCTATATTATGTTCGGATTTTTACGAAAATCTGAGAATAAAAAAGCAGATTCCTTTATATTTTATCATTCTAGTTTGGTTGTGTTAAAATCATTTTAACGAGAGAAAAAAAAAAACTACGGAAACTTTAAGGAAGACAAACGAAGCACGCGTGTCTCACACAACGAAAATGAAATCTCGCACACATAAGAATTTTCTATGATTTTTATTTATAGCCGTGGTATCCAAGTTAGACCCAGCTAAAATCCATGAGGCCCTGGCACTATCTATCAGGAGACTGACAAGGTCCCGATGATCCCTCTTACCACTAGACCAACCACTTGGGGTTAATTCCCCGAAATTTTAATTTTCCTTTCTTTTTTCAGTAAGAATAAGTTCATGTTCTAGTTATACAATTCTCCCTCAAATCTTCCTTCAGATCTTTTTTCCTTAATCCAAACAAATCCAAGTAAAATTCTACGATTTTCATATACCAAACATATAGCCTAGTAATGCTAAAGAATGAAACATGAAAACAACAACACATAAACGAATTACCATCCATCTATGTACACCGATCCGTGAACAGATTGCGGGACATGGAATTCCTTCTCTAGTTGCGCCGGCCCCCAGATTTCAATCTTGCAAGGTGAGTCACTTTCGGGGTTCCGAATCACAAGAAGCTTCGTTCCGGACGGCGACGGCACAGTCGCCGAAACACCCGTCATCTCAACGGGAAATGGGGCCCACTCAAAGTTCACAGAATCCGTACTCTCTTTCGAGATTTGAGCCGAAAGCATAAACTTCCTCCTCTTGTTTGCCAGAAGATTCGCTTGACTTACTAAGAACATTGCATGCGAACCTTTTCCTGCACCAAAAAATCGAGTGGGGGACTATAAAACTACACTTTCATAGATAGTAATTCGCGAGAAGATGTCGATTCCAGAATCGTACCGAGGTCTGACTTGAAAGTCCAAGCCTTATCGATGTTGGAGATGCTAGTGAAATCCTGAAGCAACTTTGACTGAGAGCTGTACTCTTCCTCTGTCGTGGAATCCAATCCGATGGGAAAAATTTTCGCTGAATCGGCTTTGGGAGCTTCCATGGCTATTGGCTTCGGCAATCTAGCTCTGCAACTGGCAAGGAAACGGTTCTGAGTAAAGCCAGAATTCTCATTGAACAACAAATTCTTTGGACACGTGATCAAACTTATCGTACGATTGAACCTTTAAGAACACCAGAGAAAATTCAAGAAGTCCGCGATCGAAACTACAGGACCTGAATTATAATCTGGAAGTTGATTAAGCCATTGACTCTATTCGTTCAACTGTGTTTCATTTCATTTAATTTAAAAATCAAATTAGGAAAAGGAAAAAAAAACAAAAAAACTTCAATTATAGCAAACAATCTGAGGGTTTAGTCAACCATTCAAAACTAACTATATATAGAGCGACTGAACCAAAATGTTGAAAGCGAGAGAGAGAGAGAGAGAGAGTTACGTTGAGAGAGGTTGAGAGAAGAGGGTGAGTCTGAGACGGGGAGTGAGAGGGGATAGTGGTGATGATTGAGAGAAAATGGGAAGAGGGAATCGCGAGCTGACACGCCAAGCCGAATTGGATGAGTAAACTATTGGGCTACCCATACCACTCATCCAATTTAATACACTAAACTGTTGAGATAAACTATTTATATTACAAAGTACAAACCAGTGTTCTAAAAACCGCTGAAATTCGGCAAAATTCGACGGCAACGCCGCCACCGGGATAAAAATGATCGACGAATATTATGTTTGTCATTTTTTTATAATGTCATTCGAATACCGACGAAACGACACGTCATTCGAACAAAAAACGACCGCCACTTTTCGTTCGTTTTAATGAACAAAACACATTAAATCTCGTGGACTTTTGGTGAAAGTCTAGTGAAGCAATAGGCGTCTGGCGAGTTTCACCGTTCGAAGGTCAGCGAAGGTGACCACGTAGATGCCAGCGAAAATCGGTGTCTTTCCATTCGTTTCGACACGGCGGAGTGCAAAATCATCACAAAATTGGTGACAATGGGCGACATCCCTCCCGATTTTGGGTTCGTCTTATAAACCTAAACCCATGATTTTATTTTTTGATTTTGCTGAGTAATTTGATTTTTTTCATATAATATTGATGTTTGTATTGTAAAAATCTATGTTATATATTTTTTTAGAATTTTTATTGACTTCCGGCGAATCACCACTTTTTCCGGCGAATCACCACCTTTTACGGCGACTCAAAAAACATATTCTTAACCAAGAAATTCTTTTTTTTTTAAGTAAGTTTATGTTTGAATGATTGTTTGAGTAGTACTTGTTGGTTTATAAGGTAGAAAACTTGAAATTGAAATTGCTTGGAATTGAAATTATTATAAATGAAATTGTTGGAATTGAAATTGATTGAAATTTTGAAATGAATATGTAGGTATATGAAATATGAGCGACGAAGGAGTTCGTAAGTATTGTACACATGTTGCAACAAATCCGAACTATTTCACATGCAATAAGTCAACTAAAAAAATGTGAAGATGCTCAACTCAGACTCCCGTCTAAAGAAAAGTGACAACTATGATAAGTGCTTATTTTATGTTTACGCACAATCGATGTCGCTCTTTTATAGAGTGATGTCTATATTACTGTTTTCACGTTTTGGTGAGAATGGTTTTGGATGCGACTAGTTTCAAATCTAGCCAAATGATCGTTAACATGGATGTGACATTTGGATACGACTAGGCGCATCCATGAGCAACAGATGTAGACTTTTGGATGCGACTTTTGGAATGGAGTAAGTTAATGTCACCATCAAAGACAGTGACGACCACAATACTCCAGATGATGAACAATGTCCAACTTTTGAATCAACTAATCTCATCCAGGTTGTTCAAGAAGTTGGTCAAGGAGAGAGTTCTGCAACTCTTCAAGATAAATTTCCTGGCTCATCTGATGATAAATCTCTTTAGGACTTGAATGAGAAGCAACTCTCTCAAGGAGCTCCCAGCACTCCCATCTTGTAACCATCCTTAAGAATTCAGAAGAATCATATTTCTTTCATCATTGGTGATCTTTATGAACAACGAAGAAACAGATAGGCCTGCTCTCAATTAACGAGACATGATTAATTATTACTGCTTTATCTTTATCATTGAGCTCAAAAACATTCAAGAAGCTATTGTTGATGAATATTGGGTAGTGGCCATGCAAGAAGAACTTGGTAAGTTTGAACGAAACAATGCCCGAGATCTTGTTTCGTGTGCTGCTGATGTCAATGTCATTGGCACCAAATGGATTTTCAAGAATAAATCCGATGAAAAAGGCAACATCACCAAGAATAAGGCAAGACTTGTTGCTCAAGGCTATTCTCTGATAGAAGGTGTGTATTTTGAAGAAACCTTTGCTCTTGTTGCTCGCCTGGAAGCAACCTACCTTTTACTTGCTATGGCTTGTAATATGAATTTCAAGCTTCATTAAATGGATGTCAAGAGTGCATTTCTGAATGGCTACCTCACTGAAGAAGTCTCTTTGGATCAACCCGAGGGCTTCGAAGACCCACATCATTTTGATCATGTTTACAAGCTGAAAACGGCCTTATATGGATTGAAGCTGGCGCCTAGTGTTGGTGATTTTAGCACCTCAAATAACCATTTAAATGCGAAAAGAATTAATTACGTATCATAAGCTAATTAAAACATGGTTATTAATAAGATCTAGATTACTTAATTAATTGATATTAAGAGCTTTTGACAAGCAACCAGTATTTTAATGACAAGTTCATAGGAAACTTACAGTTTTTGGCTCAACTACTGAACTCTTCAAGCTTTCTCCTAATCCGTCTTCCTTCCTTGAATTCCTCAACGATCAGACCTGCGAGCTTTTCTTCACAGACTCGATGTGATGACACCAAAGTCTTTTGAGACGTAATCTCCGAGGCGAATAAGAAATATGAGTGGGCAACAATCTTTCATCTCACGGTGATCTCAAATAACGTTTTTAGATCACACCGTATTTATGGGAATGGAATCACAAAATTCCTAAGGGAGAGGGAGAGAGAGGAGAAGTCGGCCAAGAGGAGAGGAGTTCTCCTTTTGGTCGAATTCTATAGCTGATCAATTAGGTTAATTTTTGCCTCTCATGAATCCCCAATTTATAGTAGTGAAAATGATATATTCTAGAATATTCTAGAATATATTATTTCCTTTTATTTTGTTCACACTCTGTGTTCACATTATGGATTTAATCTAAGCCTTTGGATCACATCTCATGAATCCTACTTTTTCTCTCATCCGTCAGATCAGTATCTAGGATTTTATTTTATATGAAAGTATAAAATATTTTATTTGTTGAAAGAATATAGGAAAATATTTTCTGTAAATATTCTCCTAAAAATAAGGAGAGAATATAGGACAACCTTATTTCTATGTGTGTGTATATATATATATATTACTCTAGAGAAATTTCATTAATTGGACTTAATAAAACATTAAATATCAACTATAGACCCTAATGTTTTAAAATATCCGTAAATGGACTTTTGTACAGAAATGGACAAAAATGCCACTGTGACTTATATTTTAACTTCCCTTTCACTCTGTCTCTCTTTATCTCACTCGCTCAACTCATCTCTCTCATCTAAAAAAATACGTACGATAAACAAGCTTCAACCTCCGGCGGCGGTGATGCTCTGAAATCCCGAGCTCTCAAAACGTCGAAAAAGATGAGTTTTTCAACTAATTTCTTGTTAAATCTCACCGAAAATAGTCAGAATAGGTATTAGGACTTACTATTTATCTGATTTGTGGTTATTTGAGCTGTTTTGGATCGGATTTATATATTTAGGGTTTAAAATTGGGGCTGAAATACGATGAGAATCATGCATCGTACGATGTCGTACGATGTTGTAAAATGTCGTGCGATGAAAATCATACATCTGTATGATGTCATACGATGTCGTACGATGTTGTACGATGGGCTAAAGTTTTTCCAATAAAATATTTCGTACGATGCCATACGATATCGTACGATGCTGTACGATGTCGTACGATGCTGTACGATATCGTACGATGCTATACGATAGTTTTAAAAAAAATTCAATTTTTTTGTTTATACGATGTTATACGAGTCTATACGATGTCATACGATGAATTATGATTCTGACCTAATTTTTTTGCTTTGTTAGGACAATTTGAACTACATATACAACGTCTAATTCCCGGGGCGTAACACCTATGGTGGGACGGGGATCTTGAAGCTGGTACGGAGGAGATTCGATGAGCTCGGGATAAAAGATCGAATCCTCGAAACTCCGTTCGAGCAATTTTTTTCGGAGAGCGAGCTCGGTTTCTCACCAGTGCTTGTACATACTCTCCTTCAAAAGAAGATCGAGGCGATGGCACATGGGGAGATACATTTTGATATCAGAGGCAAACGAATAAGATTCGGATGCCTCGAGTACGCACTCGTCTCGGGGATGAGCTATGAAGTCGGTCCGACCAAAGCCGAACAAGACGAGCGAAAGAGCGACCGACTGATCACGGACCACTTGAACGGCGTCGTCGGATGCAAGTGGAGCACGTTAATCAACGCGTTCAACATATGTTAGAGCCATGACGATGCGTTCAAGCTCGGGCTGCTCGTATTTGTCTATGAGTATCTTTTGGGGTAGCCGGCCAACAAAGTCATCGAGGAAAGGTGGCAGAAATTTCTATACATCATTGAAGACCTCCCATTCTTCTTCAAGATGCCTTGGGGAAATTTGGGTTGGTCGGAGACGTATTCCAGCCTCTCGGTGAACCTAAGGCATTATCACGAGACGTTGCAGAAGAAGTTGAAAGACAAGCCGGATGTGGCTCATAAAGAGGCCAATTACACATTGATGGGTAATCTTCATACCCTTCATTACTGGGTGTACGAGGCTATCCCAGAGATCGGGATGAGGTTCGGGTCAAACTAGGGAATTTGTGTGCCTAGGATGCACTCGTGGTCGAGTAATGTCGTCATCATGGGCAAAGACATCAAGGCCGTCCTAAATAAGAAAACGGTAACTTTTATCAAATGTATGTTACATTACTTTGGAATATTAATAAATGTTTTTTGTTTTGTAGGTGGGTGTTCTTCAAATGCTGAGACCAAGGGCAGTAGAGAAATAATTTTTCACTCTCCTCGACACGCAGACGAGCAAATGTCTGTATCCCATATACGTCGAGGGAGAAGACGCGACAGAGCCACGAGATACCGAGGAACAAATAGATCGAGTCGCGACTGTCGCAGACGAAGCCGATGTCATCGTCGAAGACTCCGACGACGAACACGTGTCAGACACTCCACGTGTTCATCTTGGTAGTTCGACCACTCCCGCAATGGGATCGAGACCCACACCGACCACCCCCACAGTGGGATCGAGGCCCACACCGACCCCGCACGCCGACGTTCCCGAGCCCTTTGTCCTAACACGGGAAATGTGGGAAGAAATGCGAGCCTCCCAAGAACAACTGCTGCAATCACAAGGAATGGTCTTACACACTCTTAACACGAACGGGTGTAGAATAGCGCGCATTAGGCAAGACCAGGTTAGATTTAATTCAAGTTCATCTAATTTTAATTTAATATTTAAGAGTTAATTTTAAATTTAATTTAATATTTAAGAGTTAAGTTTTTACTTAATTTAACGTTTTAGAGTTAAGTTAAAATTAGACTTTAGGGTAGGGGTGTACAAAAATTGACCGAAAATTGGTTAAACCGATAACCGGACCGATCCGTAACCGAAATTCGGTGCCACGTCATCAAACCGAAAATTCGGTTCGGTTAACCGAAACCGAATTTAAGAATCGGTTCGGTTATCGGTTTTGAAAATCCAAAAATTCGGTTATCGGTTATTTAACCGATTTTTTTTTTATCCAGTTTTGAAACCGGATAACCAGTTTTAAACCGGATAACCGATTTTAATCGGTTAACCGATTTGAACCGGATAACCGATTTGGATAATTATAACATCTTTAAAACTGGTTAACCAGTTTTGAAATCGGTTAACCGATTTTTTCGGTTAACCGGTTTCGAAACTGGTTAACCAGTTTTAAAACGGTTATAAAATCGGTTATTGGTTTTACAAAACCGGTTAACCGAATTTTCGGTTAACCGATTTTCGGTTTTTGACCAATTCGGTTCGGTCATTGGTCCAAAATTTTCAAAACCGAAAATTCGGTTTCGGTTTTCAAATTGGTCCAAAACCGAACCGAACCGAACCGATTTCACCCCTACTTTAGGGTTAAGTTAAAAATTCATTTTAGAGTTTAGGGTTAAGTTTATATTTCATTCATAGTTTTGTGACAAGTTTAAATTTTGTCACATATTTTGTTACTTTGACTTGCAGGTTGCGATGTGGACGAGGCTTAACATCTTATTTGAGGAACAAGTGGGCTTGCCTGGGGGTGAGATTCCCACGACCCAAGCTGATGGTCGTCGTAAACGTCGGACCCCTCTTCCTTCTCCTCCTTCGCCTCCTCCTCTTCCTCCTCCTCCTCCGACGGCGGGTCAAAAGCCGGCGTCTTCATCGCACGAGCCGTCTTCTTCGCATCACGAGTCATCGAAGAAGTCGTCTTCTTCGCATTGCGAGTCGTCGAAGCGATCGGAGATCAGGCTGTGACTATGCCGAGGTTTTCAACGTCTTCGTCAAATCCTCATAGAGAAGACATTCCGGATAAGCAACTCCGGCTCACAACTCCGCTTAAAAGGAAAAGCGACAAGGCACAGCTTATTCCGCCATGTCCAGATCGGCAAGTGCGACAGAAGTCGTCGCGTTGGGCTGATTTCACTGATCCGACGAGGCCCAAGTATTCAGAGAAGCCGATCCCCAAGTTCAACCCGTTGAAGGACGCAAGGCTAAAGGAGTTTATTAATTTCGTTAAGTGGTTACGGACAAAGAAGTGGGACGGGAAATTCATGAATTCTACTTGCCTGAAGACGTGCGATGGAGCCACGACTTTCTTCGACACGGTGTTGACATAAACAAAATGGCTACATGATTTGATACGTTATTTATTATATTTCGCATTCCCTTTTAATTTAAAGTAACGCTACATGTTTGTTATTTCTCAGCATATTGATGCTATAATTCACAAGATTCGAGTTCGCTAACGAGCTCTCGACGGATATCGGTAAGACGTCCGAATCATGGATTGTCGGTGGGTCCAGCACGTGTACGGCCGATTCACAAATGAAGAAGCGAACATCAAGAAGGCCATCGAGCTTGGGGCAGAGCCCGAACCCGTGGACTGGGACATGAAGGCAACTATTACCCCGATGATAGGGTATATGGACACTGATATTTTGCCTTGGGATGGTGCTCGAGAGATCCTGTTGTTGCGATTTTTACGCGCGCAAGTGCACGTGTCGCTCAAGTAATATAGTGAATTAAGTACGAGTGCCGATCCCACGAGGAACAAGCTTAATTAACAGACAAATCAACTAGCACGAATTGAACTAAAGATGAGATGGAAAGATGTCACAAATTATTGACAAGTTCTAACGCAAATAAATAACAAAATACTCAAATAAAAGTTGTAAGCAGAAAGAGAGGCTAAGGACCAAGGCTTCACGGGTTTATTCAACGGTTTGGATACACGAATTTGACGCATAATCAATAATCAACTCACTACTCTTTGCTAACCATACTCACAAAATAATATTGCTAAATCTCTCTCGAGCATCTAACAACCTATGTCAAAATTAGGAAAATCTTCTCTCGATCTCAATCCCTAACAACAACATGCATTCATATCAAGAGCATTCACACGATTCTATGACAGCCTAACTATCTCTAACCTAGGCATGCATCATAGTAATTCAAACCAAAACACTAACAACCTAATCTTTCTCAAGCATCAGGTTGAAGTATTAAATCATGAACAAGGTAGCTAATCTCGATCAAGCATTAAAAACGGATTTTAATTAAGCAAAGTAGTAGAGAATGGAAATTGAATTTCAATATATTAAATCATATCCATAACCAAATCCTAAACCCGCTACGCCATAGTCCTTAATGGAATTAGTTCATAGCGTAGCGAGAAAACAAAAAGAAAATAAAAGAATAGGAAGAAGAAGAAACCATAATTAAATACTCAATTGTAAATTAAAATACGAGAGTTCAAGAGTAAAGGAGAAGAATAAAACTGTGATTGGCGCGAATTGATGAAGAACGGTTCTCCTCTTTTTCTCTATCTCTCCAAAATACTAAGTGACAACAATAAAAAAAAGTGCTTAAAAATCCTAAACAAGAGATTGAGAGGTGTATTTATAGGCCTAGGTCAAAATCCTTGGGTTTCTCTTAATTTTCGGAGCAGATTGGGTAATTAAAAGTGATCCAACGGCTCAGATCGACTCCAAATCCGCGTTTCCTCTTTTTTTTGTCTCGGTGGACCTCGCGGCGCGTAGTTCGAGGGTCGCGCCGCGAGGTTGACATCCCGGCGGACCTCGCGTTCCGCGCTTCATGCTCGGAGATCGATTTCGACGATTTTTGGAATCTCGCGGCGCGACCCCCTTGGGTCGCGCCGCGCGCTTTTTCTTCCCGCGCGCACCGTTTTTGTAACGGCCATTACTCCTAGCTTTCCGATTCTTGCAAATCAATATGCGTTGGAAAGCTAAGAGAGAGCTCTATCTAATCATGGAATTGGATCATCCAAAATCTTTACTTCAAACTCTCAGAATTGTTCACAAGAGGACGCTGTATTTCTTCTTTGCTCTAACTTGGCGAAAAGTCTTCGAATCTTCTCAAAATTGCTCTGTTACTTCACGTGATGCTCTACTAACCTCCTTAATACCTCATTGGCCTCTAAAACCTACAAGTCTCTCAAAAACACACAAAAAAACATCACAAATACTCGAGAACAAGCTTGGATTTAGTCGGGAAAATAGGAGTTTTCCGCGTGATTAACGCACCTATCACCTGTTCGTCGTGAACTTCAGGAACGTTCATTGGTTCACATTTCGGATCGACATCGAGGCCTGGATCATTACCGTCCTCGATTGTCAAAAGGATCTCATGCAGTCGCCGAATTATCAAAAGAACTTTACGGAGATGATGGATTTACTTAAAATATTATTCACAATTATTACCTTTATTTGTGGTTAATAAAATTATAAGGGTTATTTATCGTTGTTAAAATGTTTATTATTCAGACTTGAACTCGAGCATTTGCTAGGATTGTGGCCATAGGTGGTTTCTTTAAGAATCATCGCGTGTCTTACCGGGAGAGTGGGCACGGTGAAATTAAGTTCACATACCCAACATGGCTAGTCGATCAAAATGTCCCACAATGTGCATACAGGTAAACATGTTTACATTTTTAAAAAAAATTATTTTAAAACGTTTTTTTTACTAGTTAATTGAACTTTTTTGACAAGATTTTTCACAAGTTTGTTTTTATTGACAAGTTATTTTACAAGTTTTTTTTTTTTAACAAGTTATGCTATTCAACTTTTTTTAGAAAAGTCTTTTTACAAGTTTGGTTTTTTTTTTTTACAAGTTATTTTTAAAAAGTTTTTTTGACTAGTTAATTGAACTTTTTTTTTTTAAAAGTTATTTTACAAGTTTGTTTTATTTTACAAGTTAAGTTATTCAACTTTGTTTTGAAAAGTTATTTTACAAGTTTTTTTTTTTACAACATTTTTTACAAGTTTTTTTTTTACAAGTTATTTTAAAAAAGTTTTTTTTGACTAGTTAATTGAACTTTTTTTTGAAAAGTTATTTTACAAGTTTGTTTTTTTTACAAGTTAAGTTATTCAACTTTTTTTTGAAAAGTTATTGTACAAGTTTGTTTTTTTTTTTTGACAAGTCTTGTTACAAGTTTGTTTTTTTTTTTTCAAGTCTTTTTTTAGACAACTTTTTTGACAAGTTTGACAATTTGTTTTACTTATTTTTGTGTTGTAGCGGTGATTGCGGGATGTTCGCAGTGAAGTATGTCGAGCACGTAGTACTGAACGAATCATTTGACACTCTTCAAAGTGCCAATATAAGAACGTTCAGGAAGAAATGGTGCATGGACTTATTCTACAATCATCTTATCCCGTGATTTTGTATTTTCGGATGTTTTTTTAAACTTTTCGGTTTTGTATGTACACTACTACAAATTTGATTTTCTGATGCGCATGACTATCAGATGCGACTAGTCGCACCTAAATATCGCATCTAAATGACTTTAGGGTGCGACTAGTCGCACCCAATTGTCACCCAGAAGTCCAAAAAATTTTGCTAAAATTGTTTTTTTTTGTTTTGAGTATCAGGTGCGACTTGTCGCACCAAATAGTTAAAAAAACTTTTAGGTGCGACAAAGGCGCACCTAATTGTTTAAAATTTTAAGCGGGCCAATTCTCCCCCTTCTTTTTTTCATTCAGTTATGATGTGGCTTTCTTAATTAATTTTTTTTATATCATCCGATGCGACTAGTCGCACCGGAAAGATCCATTGGGTGCGACTACTCGCACCGGAAAGATCCATCGGATGAGACAAAGTCGCACCTGTAATTTAGGTTTTTGTATAAAATCAAATATTTTGCACTTCGTCTTCTCCAGTTGTTCGGCCGGTTTTTTTAAAAAAATATTTCTCTCGCGATTCTACTATTCTCCGTCCTCTCCACCACCACAAACCACCACAGACGACCTCCACAACCATTAAGGCCACCCCACAACCTCTCCTACAGATCTCTCTCTTTCTCTCTCTCTCTCTCTCTCTCTCTCTCTCTCTCTCTCTCTCTCTCTCTCTCTCTCTCTCTCTCTCTCTCTCTCTCTCTCTGCTTCACTGAGACCATGACCTCCGCGCGACCTCTCCACCGGATTTTCTCCGCCGTCGGCCCTACTGCGACCTCCACCGGTATTTCTCTCTCTCTCTCTCTCACTTACTGAAATTGTTGTTGCTTAAACTCCGAATGTCTCTCTCTCTCTCTCTCTCTCTCTGCCTCACAGCCACGTCCCGAGCCCCTCCGAACCTCGCCGTGCGCTCAGCCCCTTGGCCTTGAGGCCCTTTGGAGGCTTGCCCTTGTAGAAGACGACGGCTTTCTTGACTCCGACCACAGCTCCGGCGCTGCCCTGTTCGGCCGAGCCCCGTTCCCGCGGCCTTCCAATAGCCGGAGCCCGCTGCCCTGTTCGGCCAAGCCCCGTTCAGGTACTTCCTCTCCGACGCAGGCCGCTATCCCGAGTCCCTCTCTCCGCCGTGACCTGCTCCCTCTCCGAGTCCCAAGTTAGTACTTTTTTTTTCTGTTTAAGTATTTATATATTGTATCTATCTATCTACATATATATATATATATATATATATATATATATATATATATTGTATATTGTATATATGTGTAATTATTATATTGTATATTGTATGTTTAGTTTATATGTGCTAGAAATTAATTTGTATATGGTGTTAAGTAATTTTAATTAGATTAAGCTTATATGTGTTAGGAATTAATTTGTATATGTGTAACTTAATTAGTATTAATTTGATAATTTTACATGTTTAGTAATTTTGTTAAGTTTAATAATTCCATTAGTTTAGGTTAAAAGTTTAAATTGATTGTAACTTAATTAGTATTAATATGATATCTTCAATTGTTTAATAATGTGATTAGTTGAGGTTAAAATTAAGTTCTCATTGTTTTTTTTTACATGTTTTGATATAGTTTGTGATATAGTATAGGTTAGTGTTTAGTTTAAACTTGTTTTGTTTTAATTAGTTTTGATTTATTGTAATCGATCAATTAGGAATTGTAATTAGTCTAATAATTACATGGATAGGTTGTTTAGTTTAAAAGTGGTTAATGAAATTAAAATTGTAATTTTAATTGTGATATGCTACTTTGAAATTGATTAGTAATTGTAATTGATAATGTCAGATGTTTAATAATTTGATTAGTTTAGGTTAAAACTAAGTTTTAATTGTGTTTTGTGACATGTTTTGATAATTTGTGACATGTTTAGTAAAAAATTAAGTTTAGGTTAAAATTAAGTTAATGAATTTGTGATTAGTTTTGTTTAGTTGATTTAACATGAAATGAAATTGTAACTTTAAATAAGAAAAATAGTTTGTGACATGTTTTGATAGTTTGTGATATTTTGCTTATTTCGGTTTTTCATTTATAAAATGTTGTGACTGAACCACAGAGGTTCGGTTAGGGCTGAACTAATTTGTAGGATAGTTCTGGATGGTTTGTATATGGTTTTAAATAATTTTGCAGGTTTTTGGTTTGTCAGTATAATAGGGGAAACTCTGCCGAAATTTTGGTAGAGTTTCGAATCAATTAGTCTAAAAACTCCCAACTTATTCAATCCGACTTCAAAATAACATAAAATTCATAATCTCTCTTTCATTTTGTTCTCCGTCCTTTATCAAAAACTCTTCACAACTTCCATTTTTCACTCTCATTCAGCGAAATGTCCAATCCAAGTAGAGATTGGATCACAGAGAATAATCGGGTGACATTGCAGTACAAAACCGGGTTAACGAGTTTATTCGCGCTGCAAGAAGATTCCCTAACTAAAATGACAAATATCGGTGTCCTTGCAAGCCTTGCAACAACGTGAGATGGCACGACATTGGGGTTGTCACGAATCATCTGCTGAACAAGGGGTTTACCCCAGGCTACACAAAATGGTATCGTCATGGCGACCTCGAGCGTGGCGTCCTTCCTCATGGAGAAGATTCCATCAGAGAATCAGATCAGAGAGGAATAGGAGGATTGCACGGTGTTGTGGAGGATATTAGGGATCATGAGGATTTTGACGATGCTACGGAGCCGACTCAGAGCGTGGTGCGTGCAGATGAGCAAGTGGAAAACCTCTTCACCGAGTTGGAAGCGGAATTGTACCCTGGATGCAAAGAGTTTTCTGTTGTCAGTGGTGCCCACAAGAAGAGTTGTAGTCTTTATTTTGTACATTTGATGTAATAAAGTCTCACGAAGACTCTTGCTTGTAATTGCTTATTAATTAATAAAAAGTTGAAACGTTCATTCATTCTTCCTCGTCTGTTTGAAGCTTTATGATAAAACATTAGTCTTTAGTCCATAAACAAACTTAACAACTTACGAAGTGACAAATATAGATTTGCATGAACAAACTCTTCGTAGTTCGCTTAAAACGATATATTCGCAATCTAAGGGTAAAAGGACTATTGACCTTAGTACGATTGTTAGGAGAATCTATGATGTCTGGTTATGGGACATTGAGAGTTGGAGACTCTATAGTTCTTCTAGGTATCTTCCAAAGGTACCGAATTGACCAGTGCACTTCTAGAGACAAGATAAGAACAAACCATTTAACCTCTTATGTCTCGAAGTCACTACGTATGAATTTCATCATGCTTACCTTAATGAGACATGCCTACCTTAATGGCATGTCTCATGTCTCGAAATGAGACATGCCATTTCACAGCTTACGTATTGTCATTTGAGAAAGTCAGAGTTCGGACTCACTATGTAATTCCGAACAGGACCTATTGGTGAAGTACTAAGTGGTGAAGATGTCATGAGTAACTTTGTGAAGTTCTCATAGATATGGAATTCATGTACAAGATTGCTGAAATGCAATGTATATCACTTCATGCTTTGTTCCTAGGAGTGTGAATAAATGAACTGGCCAGTGTCCAAATTGAGTCTTGACTCTTTTGGATGAAATAATGTGACTTGTTAGCTCCTCGTCAATACATTGTTTCTAACTTATTCACAAGCGACAAAGGAGTTGAGGAAATAACAACTAGAAGGGTAAAATGGTAATTTCGTAAATCCTGAATAGCTGATGATATTCATGAAGGGTAAACATAGATAATATTCAGTGGATCCGCTCATCATAATTTGGTTGAATTCTTGAGTAGAAAATAAATTCATTTGAACCGAGAGATTTTCAGTGTCAACTCTTTAGTGGAGTCAGTTGACATTAAGCTAAACTTGGAAAAGGTTTGTGAACTTTTGAGTCCAAGTGTTTAGCTCAAGCTTTGTTCATTTGGATCCATGAAGTCACTGTCACGAATCACATCGAGTAGAAATAGTTAAACTAGAAGCTAAGTCAAAACAAAAACGAGACAAGTTTTACGAAAATTGTCAAAATGGTATTTTTGTCTTTTGAGACATAGGATGAAATGAATGTCAATAAATATTTTGACATGGTCATTTGATGACATACATCACTCGGCCAATATTAGTTTTATTGGGCCTTGTGGATTAATTTCATTTCATAAGAATTTTATTGAAAATTCTGAATGCGCCTTTTTCATGTTGTCATGAACAAATGAAGGAGCTTCTAGAAGCCCCTTTTAGATTGAATATGGGCGCCTACTACCCAAGGGAAAGAGAGAATATTTTGTGCATAAATGTATCAAGATACTTGCCAAAAGAAAAAGAGGAAACAAATCAAGGCTTCTAGAAGACCTTGTTTGGCCGAGTATCTCAAGTGGGAAAATGAGAAATTGGCTCATGAATATGTGATATTTTATAGAAGAGGAAACTACCTTATTGAAGGTAAGACCTATCCTATAAATAGGAGCCTTATTCTTCACATTTCATTCATCCAAGTTTTGGAGATTTGAGAGCTTCTCTCTCTAGACTTGGCCGACTCCTCTATCTCTCTCTCTTTCTATTCAATTTCATTTTTGGTTTTGGCACCTAGGTCCTCATTTGACCTAGTGTTTTAGCTCTTCGACTTTAAGACTTGTTCCTAAGTCGTAGTGTTTAAAAGTGCCCACACACTAATTCCTTTTTCTCTCGAGTGATTTAGTGATAGAAACTTTCGTGGTTGCTCGAGTTGCCGAGGAAGGAAGAGAGACGTGCTGCGAGGGGAGACGAACGTTGCAACCTTTTCCACAAGCTTCTCAACGTTCATGCTTCTAAAATGTTAGTAATCTTTAATGCTCATATTAGTTTTTATTTACATGTGCTTGCTCTTTGTCTAGGTTAGTAAAAACGTTTTACTTATCAAAAGAAAATTTTTAAAATTCCGCCGCTTACCGAAGCGTTAAACTCTTTCTTAAACGCTAGATCAATTCCAACATTTTCTTCTTTGTCCTTCTTGGTTTCATTGATGCACCTCAAAGTCACGAACCATTGGACGAACAAGTCATTCACAGAACTCTTGTAGCTCTTGAGGAAGTCTCATCCAGCTGGTAGTCGAATTCTAGAGAAGCATTACGAGGCAAAGGTGAAGCTGAAGCGTTTTGGCATGGGATACAAGATGATCGATGCGTGCATTAACGAATGTGGCCTATTTCGAAAAGATCTCGCGGAAGCCGACGTGTGCCTAGTATGCAATGAGAGCAGATGGAAGCCAACTGGGAAAATGATACCGAAAAAGATTTTGGGATATTTTCCCATGAAAGATCGATTGAAGTGGTTGTACGCATCTCGACACACGTCGCTTCTGATGCAGTGGCACGAAAGAGATCGCGTCAGGGAAGTTGGTATTCTGCGACATCCTGCGGATGGTACGACGTGGAAAAACCTGGATGAAAGATACCCAGGCTTTGTTGCAGAGCCTAGAAACGTGCGGCTTGGACTAGCTGAGGATGGATTTAATCCATTCGGAGAAATGAGTCTATCGTACAGCATGTGGCCTGTGGTACTAACTGCGTACAACTTGCCGCCTTGGTTGTGCATGAAGAAAGAGTACCTGATGCTGATGCTTTTGATCCCGGGGCCTCACTCACCAGGAAAGGACATGGACGTGTTCTTGCAGCCAGTTGTTGAAGAGCTAAAAGAACTGTAGGAGACCGGATTTCGTGTTCGAGATGGCGCCAGCGATGAAGTGTTTCGATTGCTTGCCGCGCTACTCTGGACGATAAACGATTTTCTGGCTCGATCGTATTTATCGAGATGGAGTGGCCATGGGTATCTCGCTTGCCCTACGTGCAACCTTGACACGCCGTCTTTGAAAGTCAGAAACAGGATCGTGTACTACGACCATCGTCGATTCTTGCGTACGCGTCACCGATTGAGGAAAAGCACCGATCACTACAAGGATCACCACGAGAAACGCAGTAAACCCGAGAAGTTGACTCCGCAAGACATACTTGCTTAGTTGGGTAGTGTGTCTTGCACGACAACTGGAAAACACGTTGGCTCCGTGGGCAGAAAACGAAATCGAGCCGAGTGCGAACTAAATTGGGCCAAGAAAAGCATCTTTTACGAGTTGCCGTACTGATCAGATTTAGAGTTGAAGCATAACATGGACTTCATGCACAAAGAGAAGAATGTGTGCGAGAATCTTCTCGGAACCATGCTCAGCTTAGAAAAGAAGAACTACGGTTGGACATCAAGACCGCTCTCCACTGGAAAAAAACAAGGGGATTCTTGGTACAAACCGCAAGCATCGAACACCCTAACCCTTGATCAGAGGCAGCGATTTACCGAGTTCCTACAATCTGTCAAATTCCCATATGGGCTCGCTGGAAATTGAAGAAAAATGTGACTGATGACGGAAAACTCACAGGTTTGAAGTCACACGATTTCCACATGATCTTGCAGAGGTTATTGGTTGTTGGTATTCATCCTTTTGTGCCAAAAGAAATACAGCAGACGATCTCCGAGCTTTGCAACTTTTTCAAGTTGATAAGTTCGAGAACCTTGAGAGTAGAAGATCTTGAAAATGCGCAAGAGTCCATCATCGAGATCTTGTGTAAGCTTGAGATGATATTTCCACCAGCTTTTTTCACGATCATGGTTCACGTGGCGATTCATCTACCAGAGGAAGCGTTGTATAGTGGCCCAGTGCATATGCGGTGGATGTACCCATTTGAGAGATACCTTGGGATGTTAAAACATTTTGTCAAAAATAGAGCTAGACCAGAAGGCTCTATTACGGAAGCTTATGTTATAGAAGAAGCTCTAACGTTCGTTGCAAGGTATCTTGAAGATAAAAAAAGTGTCGATGAAGTTCAAGTGTGAGAGCTCTCTGATTTTCGATCCGAGATGTGTGTGCCTTATGAGATGATGAAGCCAATAGTATTAGACGATGAACAGAAAGAGAATGCGGAGTGGTACATCTATACAACTTTCTTGAAGTGGATCCATATTTGACGTAAGTTATCGTTGAGAATGTGTTTCAATTCATTCTTGTATATTGAAGCAGAGCATAGAAAGAGGTTCAAAATTTGGATGTGTTTCAATTCATTATCGTTGAGAATGTGTTTCAATTCATTATCGTTGAGAATGTGTTTCAATTCATTATTGTATCGTTGTGTAATGTTTTTAACAACAATGAGCATTTGGATCTCCTGAGCGAATCTGGAATTCGCGATATTGAAGCAGAGGGAGGTTCAAAATTTGGTTTGAGAAGAAGGTAATAACACAATATCAATGCAATTTTTTTATAAACGCACAAGTGCTAATCAATGCTTTCTTTCGTAACCAGATTTTTTATATGAAAGCTAGTGGCTCTGACGTGTCTGACAAGCTCTATTCGCTTTCTATCGGTTCCCTTCAAGTTGCATATCAATATCCGAGCTGCTTTGTAAATGGCGTGAAGTTCATCACTCGTCATCGTGATAATCAACGAGTCACTCAAAATAGTGGTGTATGTGTGCTTGTGGATGATTTCACTTACTATGGTCGAATGGAAGACGTCATCGTGGTGAACTATAGGCATAACTGTAGTGTTGTATTGTTTAAATGCATTTGGTACGGTGACAAGTATCATGCAAACCGATTAGTGCACACCGATAAGACTACTGGAGAAACGAGTGCTTATACTGCGAAACAGTGGTTTAAAGAGGAGCCGTACGTACTCGCGACTCAAGTGAATTAAGTTTTTACATCGAAGATCTTGTTAAAGGCAACGATTGGGAAATCGTCTAGGAATGCAATCATAGAGGGATTTGGGACATTCCTGAAGTTGACCTCTCCAATTCAGCCTCGATCCCATTGACTATAGAGTTGTCAAACATCGAGCGTTTGAATCATCGACACAAAACCGATGAAGCTGAGTTAGTGACTGTCATTGACGATGATGAAGAAGATAAAATGAGAGACGGGTCGTTTTTGAGGGAGAAGATGTTGATGTCGATATAGAAGATGATATTAACATTATAGGCATAGATTGTAATATACAAACTTTTGTAATGCTCGACTTGTGAATTTGAATAAAATAAACAAGTTTTATTTTGAATCAAATTCTTGTTGCACATGAGACGTCCTTAAATTTTAAATATCTTGGAGAAAAAAAAATAATAATCATAAATATATTTAAGGTCGATGAAATTTCGGAATAAGGATATTCGAGTAAACTCGATATTTATTTCCGAATAAATTTATTCGGAACGTACTCGGAGACTTAAAATCTCAAGAATGAAAATAAATTCCGAAATCCCTTAAATATATTTAAAATAACGGGAAATAATAAGAAATTCTCGGTTATTTTACATGATTATTTTTTTTATAAATTAAGGACGAGTTTGAGAGAATTTATTTGGAAAGGATTAAAGTGCAACAAATTGAGGGACGAGAGTGAAAGAAAAAGATTTTTGAGGGGTGGTTTCAAGAGACGTGTGGCTCAATGAGAAGATGTCACGTGGTGTTCTTATCCCCTTCTTTTTCTCCACTCACATTCGGCCAGCTCACCTTATCTCTCTTCTCTTCCTTATCTTCTTCAAGTCTTTATCTTCTTCTTCCTCTTCTCCCACGCGAAACCTGCAAAGGATAACAAAGAAAAAAAATTCCAAACCGCTCCAAGGACGAGCTCCGGCCGAACCAGATCACCTCATCACTCTCGCGGCTTCATTCTTCTTCCTCCCCGTTCGTTATCCCCGTGCGCCATCAGCCCGACCCTGAGCTCCGTGCGTGCGCGCCTCGCCGAGGAGGTCGAGCGACCGCCGCCAAGCCTCCGCGAGCTAGAGAGGACGCCGGTGAAGAGAAGAGTGAGCACGGAGAGGTTGATTTCTCCAAACGCAAGGTGAGGTTTGTTTAACCAAATTGAGGAACTCGAAATTAGGTTTCATTGATTTGGGGGTTTTTTATCCGAGCTAAAATCAGTAGAATTGATGGGTTTTATTTGGTTGTTGGACTTGATTAATGATGTTCCTAGCTCGGATTTGTGTTTTTGAGTCGATTTTGAATGATTTGAGGATTTTGAGCTCGCTGTGAACAGCCTCTGTAAATTGACGTGGGCAGTTCGGTACCAATTTAACTTGGATTTGTTGATATTTTTCTTGGATAATAGACGTCATGAGGTTTCTAAAATGAGCAAGAACGTGTAAATCCGTTGAGAATTGAGTGAGTTATGAATTTTTGAAAACAGGGTATTGAAGCTGGAATTATGAACGTGAGTTTGAAATATTTTTGGCCATGTGTGTGCCTTTGGCCGTGAGCATTCTTTTGTTTGGCCGTGAGACTTGTTTGGCTAGGTAATTTGCTTTGGTTGTTTTGTGATGTTGAGATATTCTAGTTTGTTAGGGATTTTGAGACGTGAGAATTGAATTTGAAATGTGGATTTAATGACAAGTCTAAGAATTTTGTGACTAGTTAGTTGGATTCGTGTTTGGTCGTGTTTGGGTTCGGGTTTTTGAATCGAGATGTCGGATTTGGAATTTTGGAAATTGATAAGAGTTTGGACTTAAGGAAGTAACTCGTTATCGAATTCCGAACCGACTCAAATCTAATCCCGACACCGGACCCTATATTTTTCAAGTAATTTTGAATCCAATAACTAACGGACTTTCAACCTCGGATGCTAGTTCTTTAGACGTTTCGACAAGCGTCAAGTATCTCATAGAACGTGAAAAGCAAGACATCGCCGGAGGTCGTCGAGCTTCTGTCACAGTATTCCAGGTAAGTGTGGAGACATAAGTCAACTACTTACCAAGGGAATGATCCTGTTTACGTGCATTTACGTGTTAATAATAAAATAGTAGGAAAAGCCTTAAAAGACACAAACACCAAAGATTAAGGCTTCGGCCACTCTTTTTGGAAAATTTAGTTGGGTTTATACCCGTAGGTTCAGATGCTAACTTGAACCAGCCACGTTGCTATTTTGTTGTAGTTAGATCCCTCTGCTAACCATAGAGTTTAGCTAGATCTGAGGTGACAGGAGAGCATGTTGGACTCTCGGATTCGAGCCGAGGGTAGGAGTACCGGGAGTCATATCCCGAGTCTTCAACTTAAAACACTAACGAGCATAAAAGTGAAATGATAATTCTTTCGGGATTTAACCCGAGTCGCTCTCCTGTAAGTAGCATAGGTGTGTACTCTGAGTGCTGCAGAGTACCCGAACCCTAAAGAAATGATGTGTCGATGGTACCAAAAAGGAATTGAACCCTGACGGGCTATGAGGGCCTGGGGGATGGCGCTGAGTACTCATATTTCGGGGAGTCGACCAAGAGTCGTACCCGACTTTGTTGCCAGGCTATGAAGGCCTGAAGAGCGGGGAGTCGACCAAGAGTCGTACCCGACTTTGTTGCCAGGCTATGAAGGCCTGAAGACCTTGACGGGCTATGAGGGCCTGGGGGTGGCGCCGACGTCGAATGAAGTGGTACCATTAGTGGATCCCAGACAGATGTTAAAACTCTTAGGCCGCCGGACGACTGCTGCTCGAAGTCTAAGGCTGGTCTCTTGTCGTTCTAGAGGTTATAGCGGGGGATGTGTGTAACCTTAAAGACGACAAGTACTAGTTAGAGTGTGTACACACGAGTCATGCTCTAGAACTTGTTAGATTTGCATCCATGCATTCTTAAGTGCCTGTTTGCACGTCACATGTTATCACATGGCATTAGTCGCTTTTATTTTTCTAGGTTAGACTCCCACTTACTGAGTCAATCGACTCATAGTTTTATGACCCTTGGTAATGTAGAGAAGGGCAAGGCGCCGATGTGAATAAGGAAGTCGTAGATGAAGACCAGACGTGTATCTCTTGACCTTTGGGCTAATGGGAACTCACCCGGGTTCAAATCCTTCTATAATAATATCTATATTTTGTTGAACCCCTTTCGTAAACTATGATCCCCAAACTATCCCTTGTATATATACTTAAAATTAGGGAGCTTGTGTATAAATAAGAGTCGCTATAAGGCTCTAATTCCTAAAGTTAAACAGCGAAAAATTTACCCAGGTTTTCGTATAACCACTTATAGTACTTATATGTGATCGTGTTATGTTAAATATAAGTATTATGGTTATTATGTTGATTTGATTCTGTTTCCGCTGATATGAGATATATTGTTATATATTGATGTTGAAATCTGAGACGTAACCCCACCGTCGCGGCCCGTGAGCCGCCGACGAGAGGTCGCGGGTCGTGACAGGGTTTGTGGTATCAGAGCCCAGGTTTAGCCTTTTCTGTAGACTTGAGATACACGTTCCGGTACGGATGGTGGGATCATACTGAGCTTAATGTTGCCTTGTTGTTGATAGGACGCAGATGGTTAGTAAGCAGTGTCAGGATTACCCTTTTTGAAACTCGTCTGGCTAAGCCTCGGAGAAGGCTAGTCTCTTTTTGGGAGTCTAGATTTGTATAAATAGCGTTAGTTGCCATGTGACGTGTAAAGAGTAAATGCATGAATGCATGTTTCATATATCTTTTGACTTGATGTAGATATGAGAAATGTTTGTGAAATGTCGTTTTGAGTTAGGATCGTGTGTTGATATGGTTTCTTTTCTCGCATTCTCGATGTTGTGACTTGGATTTAAACCGTGCCCTCTTCCATGAGTAGAATTGAGCAGGCATGAGCCCTAGACGAAACCCGTCTAATGCCGAGAATGCTACAGCGGCCGATCTCACGGAGATTAGACGCGCGCTGGAGAGACAAGCTGCCGACGCGACCCAGAGAGATGAGATGAATAAGAGGTTCGCGCAGCAGCTAGAGGAACAGAACCGCACGATCGCAGAACTCTTAACGAGGCTGAATGCGCCGCCTCAACAGCACCCAGTGCCTCCAGTTCCAGGAGAACGACTAGATAATCCACCGCCAGTGCCTGTGGATCCTCTTGAGGAGCTCAACTTCCATATTCCTGACGTCGTTCCTCCTGTGAGCGAGCCGGTATACGAGAGGTTTCGTAAGAAGAAGCCTCCGACGTTTGATGGCCATGTTGATCCAGCTGCAGCTGAGAACTGGGTAAAGAAGATACAACAGATCTTCAATTACATGCAGCTGTCTGATAGCGAGAGAGTAGCTTGCGCTGTGAATCAACTGGAGGATGAGGCTAGGGGCTGGTGGGAAGTGGTGGCGTCATCTGAGGATGTCCACTCAATGACGTGGGTCCATTTCCTCAATTTGTTCCATGGGAAGTACCTGAGTGAAGCTAACCTATCGAACAAGGTGCGCGAGTTTATGAGCCTTCAACAAGGTTCAATGTCATTATCAGAATATACGACAAAGTTCGACACGTTAGCAAGGTTCGCTCCTTCCCTAGTCGCTACTGATCAGGCTAGGAAGATGAAGTACATGCATGGGCTCAACGTGGATATTGTGAGCCAAGTTGATAATGGCGATGATGGACCTCGCTCTTACGCCAACGCCGTGCAAAGAGCTTTACAGATTGCTGGTTGGCGCGAGCGTGATCGAACTCCTGCACCGAAACCAATTGCTGCAACACCTTCTGAAGCTGCTGGCCCAAAGCAGAGTGAATCAAGGAAAAGATTCAGATCCCAGTCAGGATGGGAGAGTCGGCCGCAGCGAGGAGACGGAATGAGGTCCCAGCAAGGCTCGAGTTATCGACCTCAGGGAGGTTCTGGAAACCGATCACAGTCGGTGAACCGGAACAGAGGCCGTGATGATAGCGGACGGTCAGGGCCGCCTAGTAAGAAGCCTAGGACCTCTGGAAGCAATCAGTCGCCCGTGTGCCGAAGGTGTGGCAGATCGCACGAGGGAGAGTGTTATGCTCGTGCGCTGGTATGTTTCAAATGCGGGAAAGAGGGTCATCTGTCTCGGGTATGTGAGAATCCAGAAGTAAAGACCCCTGCACCCAAAGAGCAGCCGAGAGCCAATGCCAGGGTCTTCTCCATCAGTGAAGATGATGTGCGAGCAGGGTCGTCCACCGCTGTCACAGGTCAGATTTTCGTGGATTCCTTCTCTGCATATACATTGATAGATTCAGGAGCCACGCATTCATTCATCGCATCTAGGAAGTCTGGTCAGTTAGCTGAGTATCAGAAGGAATTCTCGTACCCGTTCGTCACGGCTACGCCTTCTGGGGAAAAGTACCAGTCATTATACTGGTATAGAGATGTGTCAATCCGAGTTCATGATCGGATAATGAAAGCAGACTTGATAGAATTGGAAATGGTGGACTATGACGTAATCCTTGGAATGGATTGGTTAAGTACCCACCATGCAATCATAGATTGCGAAAAGAAGTCGGTTCTATTCCAGAACCTAGGACTTGGACCGCTGCAGTTCCAAGGTTCCTCTCGGAAACCGAGTTTTCCGATCGTATCGGCGCTGAAGGCCATGAAGATGATGCATCAGGGATGCGCTGGTTACCTTGCAAGCGTGGTAGACGTCACGAAGACGGTCAAGCCGCAGCTACAGGAGATTCCAGTTGCTAGAGATTTCCCTGATATTTTTCCAGAAGATCTTCCAGGGCCACCTCCTGATCGAGAAGTTGAGTTCAACATAGAACTCATTCCAGGCACAGCTACGATATCGAAAGCTCCATATCGTATGGCTCCAGCGGAATTGAAAGAACTGAAGACGCAGCTACAAGAGTTGCTTGACAAAGGGTTCATACGACCAAGCCATTCGCCTTGGGGAGCACCGGTCTTGTTCGTCAAGAAAGCAGATGGTTCTCTACGGCTCTGTATTGACTACCGTGGATTGAACCAAGTAACGATCAAGAACAAGTATCCGTTGCCGCGGATCGACGATCTTTTTGATCAACTGTCAGGGGCGACAGTGTTCTCGAAGATTGACTTGCGTTCGGGATACCATCAGCTGAAGGTTCGAGATGAAGACATCCCGAAAACTGCTTTTCGTACTCGATATGGTCATTACGAGTTCTTAGTTATGTCGTTTGGATTGACTAACGCGCCGGCAGCGTTCATGAACCTGATGAACCGAGTATTTGAGGACTTTCTGGATAAGTTCGTGATCGTGTTCATCGACGACATTCTAATCTACTCGAAAACTAACGAAGAGCATGAGCAGCATCTGGAACTAGCGCTAAGAAGGCTGAGGGAAAAGCAACTATACGCCAAGTTCTCGAAGTGTGAATTTTGGCTGGAGCGTGTAGTATTCCTTGGTCATGTTGTCAGTAGCGCTGGTATCATGGTAGATCCTGCTAAAGTGGAAGCCGTGAGGCAGTGGAGTCAGCCAAAGACAGTCACTGAAATAAGGAGTTTCTTGGGTCTTGCTGGCTACTATAGGAAGTTTGTGGAAGGATTCTCTAAGTTGGCCATGCCCCTAACCCAACTAACCCGTAAAGGACAGAAGTTCCTTTGGACCGAGACCTGTGAGAAGAGCTTCCAAGAGCTCAAGAACAGGTTGACAACCGCCCCAGTGCTCACTATTCCACAAGGAGTTGATGGATTCGCTATTTACTGCGACGCGTCTAAGCAAGGTTTGGGCGCTGTTTTGATGCAACATGGAAAGGTCATCACTTATGCCTCGCGACAGCTGAAGGATTACGAGACTAGGTATCCTACCCATGATCTAGAGCTTGCTGCTGTAGTGTTTGCACTCAAGATATGGCGACACTACCTGTACGGAGTCCATTGTGACATCTATACAGACCACAAAACGTTAAAGTATCTCTTCACTCAGAAGGAGTTGAATATGCGCCAAGGACGTTGGATGGAACTCCTGAATGATTATGACTTTGATTTACATTATCATCCTGGTAAGGCAAATAAAGTCGCAGATGCGCTTAGCCGGAAATCTGTAGCGTCCTTAGCAAGTTTGGTTGAAACCTCTCTTCAACTAAAGGACGATGTTCAGCAGCTAGAACTTCAGTTGATCACTGGGAGATTAGCTGCTCTCAGCGTACGTCCGATGTTGCTGGAACAGATCAAAGATGGTCAGTACGCAGACGAATATCTTCTTGGGAAGATGTTTGAGGCTCAAAATGGTAAAGAAGGTGACTTCAAGTTGGATGAGAACGAGGTTCTAAGGTGCAATGGAAGAGTTTGTGTACCATCCAACGAGGAAGTCAGAAAGCAATTGATGGTAGAAGCTCACGGGACACCCTATTCGGTACATCCAGGTGTGACAAAGATGTATCAAGACTTGAAAAAGGTATATTGGTGGCCAGGAATGAAGAGAGATGTAGCTGAGTTTGTTCAGAAGTGCCTAACTTGTCAACAAGTTAAGGCAGAGCATCAAAAACCAGCTGGACTTCTGCAACCACTTGAGATTCCACAGTGGAAATGGGAGCAGATAACGATGGATTTCGTGTCAGGTTTGCCAAAAACCACAGCTGGTCACGACTCAGTCTGGGTCATTGTCGACAGATTGACCAAATCAGCTCATTTTTTGTCCATCAAGACTACTCACACCGTGGATAAACTCGTTGAACTCTACATCAAAGAGATTGTCCGTCTACATGGAGTTCCTAGCTCAATCGTCTCTGACCGTGATGGTCGTTTTACGTCCAAATTTTGGAAGAGTGTACAACAACATTTGGGGACGCGATTGAAATTCAGCACTGCATTTCATCCCCAAACCGACGGCCAAAGTGAACGCATGATCCAAGTGTTAGAAGATATGTTCCGAGCGTGTGTTTTGGAATTCCACGGCTCGTGGAGTCGTTATCTTCCCTTGGTAGAGTTCTCGTACAATAATAGTTACCAAGCGACGATTGGGATGGCACCCTATGAAGCTCTTTATGGGCGAAAGTGTCGCTCTCCAGTTCATTGGGATGAAGCTGGTGAGAGCGAGTACATCGGGCCTGAATTGCTCGAGCAGACCACCGAAGCGATCAAGAAAATACAAGCCCGGATGAAGACAGCACAAAGTCGTCAGAAGAGCTACGCAGATAAGCGTAGAAGACCTCTAGAGTTTGAGGCAGGAGATAAAGTCTTTTTGAAAGTTTCCCCGATGCGTGGTGTCATGAGATTCGGGAAGAAAGGAAAGCTCAGCCCGAGATATGTTGGACCTTTTGAGATTCTAGAACGAGTAGGCAAGGCAGCGTATCGCCTAGCCCTACCGCCGTCTATGTCCAACCTTCATGATGTGTTTCACGTATCGATGTTGCGGAAATACATGTCTGATCCTTCACATGTACTGCAAGATCAAGAGGTGGAAATTTCTCCTGACATCAGATATGAAGAACCAGCTGTTGCAATCCTAGATCGCAAGGAGAAAGTCTTAAGGAATAAGACAATACCTCTAGTCAAAGTACTATGGAAGAAACACTCCGCAGAAGAAGCTACTTGGGAGCTTGAGAGCGAAATGCAAAAGAAATACCCTGCCTTGTTCTAAGTTTCGAGGACGAAACTCTTCTAAGGGGGTAGAGATTGTAATATACAAACTTTTGTAATGCTCGACTTGTGAATTTGAATAAAATAAACAAGTTTTATTTTGAATCAAATTCTTGTTGCACATGAGACGTCCTTAAATTTTAAATATCTTGGAGAAAAAAAAATAATAATCATAAATATATTTAAGGTCGATGAAATTTCGGAATAAGGATATTCGAGTAAACTCGATATTTATTTCCGAATAAATTTATTCGGAACGTACTCGGAGACTTAAAATCTAAAGAATGAAAATAAATTCCGAAATCCCTTAAATATATTTAAAATAACGGGAATTAATAAGAAATTCTCGGTTATTTTACATGATTATTTTTTTTATAAATTAAGGACGAGTTTGAGAGAATTTATTTGGAAAGGATTAAAGTGCAACAAATTGAGGGACGAGAGTGAAAGAAAAAGATTTTTGAGGGGTGGTTTCAAGAGACGTGTGGCTCAATGAGAAGATGCCACGTGATGTTCTTATCCCCTTCTTTTTCTCCACTCACATTCGGCCAGCTCACCTTATCTCTCTTCTCTTCCTTATCTTCTTCAAGTCTTTATCTTCTTCTTCCTCTTCTCCCACGCGAAACCTGCAAAGGATAACAAAGAAAAAAAAAATTCCAAACCGCTCCAAGGACGAGCTCCGGCCGAACCAGATCACCTCATCACTCTCGCGGCTTCATTCTTCTTCCTCCCCGTTCGTTATCCCCGTGCGCCATCAGCCCGACCCTGAGCTCCGTGCGTGCGCGCCTCGCCGAGGAGGTCGAGCGACCGCCGCCAAGCCTCCGCGAGCTAGAGAGGACGCCGGTGAAGAGAAGAGTGAGCACGGAGAGGTTGATTTCTCCAAACGCAAGGTGAGGTTTGTTTAACCAAATTGAGGAACTCGAAATTAGGTTTCATTGATTTGGGGGTTTTTTATCCGAGCTAAAATCAGTAGAATTGATGGGTTTTATTTGGTTGTTGGACTTGATTAATGATGTTCCTAGCTCGGATTTGTGTTTTTGAGTCCGTTTTGAATGATTTGAGGATTTTGAGCTCGCTGTGAACAGCCTCTGTAAATTGACGTGGGCAGTTCGGTACCAATTTAACTTGGATTTGTTGATATTTTTCTTGGATAATAGACGTCATGAGGTTTCTAAAATGAGCAAGAACGTGTAAATCCATTGAGAATTGAGTGAGTTATGAATTTTTGAAAACAGGGTATTGAAGCTGGAATTATGAACGTGAGTTTGAAATATTTTTGGCCATGTGTGTGCCTTTGGCCGTGAGCATTCTTTTGTTTGGCCGTGAGACTTGTTTGGCTAGGTAATTTGCTTTGGTTGTTTTGTGATGTTGAGATATTCTAGTTTGTTAGGGATTTTGAGACGTGAGAATTGAATTTGAAATGTGGATTTAATGACAAGTCTAAGAATTTTGCGACTAGTTAGTTGGATTCGTGTTTGGTCGTGTTTGGGTTCGGGTTTTTGAATCGAGATGTCGGATTTGGAATTTTGGAAATTGATAAGAGTTTGGACTTAAGGAAGTAACTCGTTATCGAATTCCGAACCGACTCAAATCTAATCCCGACACCGGACCCTATATTTTTCAAGTAATTTTGAATCCAATAACTAACGGACTTTCAACCTCGGATGCTAGTTCTTTAGACGTTTCGACAAGCGTCAAGTATCTCATAGAACGTGAAAAGCAAGACATCGCCGGAGGTCGTCGAGCTTCTGTCACAGTATTCCAGGTAAGTGTGGAGACATAAGTCAACTACTTACCAAGGGAATGATCCTGTTTACGTGCATTTACGTGTTAATAATAAAATAGTAGGAAAAGCCTTAAAAGACACAAACACCAAAGATTAAGGCTTCGGCCACTCTTTTTGGAAAATTTAGTTGGGTTTATACCCATAGGTTCAGATGCTAACTTGAACCAGCCACGTTGCTATTTTGTTGTAGTTAGATCCCTCTGCTAACCATAGAGTTTAGCTAGATCTGAGGTGACAGGAGAGCATGTTGGACTCTCGGATTCGAGCCGAGGGTAGGAGTACCGGGAGTCATATCCCGAGTCTTCAACTTAAAACACTAACGAGCATAAAAGTGAAATGATAATTCTTTCGGGATTTAACCCGAGTCGCTCTCCTGTAAGTAGCATAGGTGTGTACTCTGAGTGCTGCAGAGTACCCGAACCCTAAAGAAATGATGTGTCGATGGTACCAAAAAGGAATTGAACCCTGACGGGCTATGAGGGCCTGGGGGATGGCGCTGAGTACTCATATTTCGGGGAGTCGACCAAGAGTCGTACCCGACTTTGTTGCCAGGCTATGAAGGCCTGAAGAGCGGGGAGTCGACCAAGAGTCGTACCCGACTTTGTTGCCAGGCTATGAAGGCCTGAAGACCTTGACGGGCTATGAGGGCCTGGGGGTGGCGCCGACGTCGAATGAAGTGGTACCATTAGTGGATCCCAGACAGATGTTAAAACTCTTAGGCCGCCGGACGACTGCTGCTCGAAGTCTAAGGCTGGTCTCTTGTCGTTCTAGAGGTTATAGCGGGGGATGTGTGTAACCTTAAAGACGACAAGTACTAGTTAGAGTGTGTACACACGAGTCATGCTCTAGAACTTGTTAGATTTGCATCCATGCATTCTTAAGTGCCTGTTTGCACGTCACATGTTATCACATGGCATTAGTCGCTTTTATTTTTCTAGGTTAGACTCCCACTTACTGAGTCAATCGACTCATAGTTTTATGACCCTTGGTAATGTAGAGAAGGGCAAGGCGCCGATGTGAATAAGGAAGTCGTAGATGAAGACCAGACGTGTATCTCTTGACCTTTGGGCTAATGGGAACTCACCCGGGTTCAAATCCTTCTATAATAATATCTATATTTTGTTGAACCCCTTTCGTAAACTATGATCCCCAAACTATCCCTTGTATATATACTTAAAATTAGGGAGCTTGTGTATAAATAAGAGTCGCTATAAGGCTCTAATTCCTAAAGTTAAACAGCGAAAAATTTACCCAGGTTTTCGTATAACCACTTATAGTACTTATATGTGATCGTGTTATGTTAAATATAAGTATTATGGTTATTATGTTGATTTGATTCTGTTTCCGCTGATATGAGATATATTGTTATATATTGATGTTGAAATCTGAGACGTAACCCCACCGTCGCGGCCCGTGAGCCGCCGACGAGAGGTCGCGGGTCGTGACAGGGTTTGTGGTATCAGAGCCCAGGTTTAGCCTTTTCTGTAGACTTGAGATACACGTTCCGGTACGGATGGTGGGATCATACTGAGCTTAATGTTGCCTTGTTGTTGATAGGACGCAGATGGTTAGTAAGCAGTGTCAGGATTACCCTTTTTGAAACTCGTCTGGCTAAGCCTCGGAGAAGGCTAGTCTCTTTTTGGGAGTCTAGATTTGTATAAATAGCGTTAGTTGCCATGTGACGTGTAAAGAGTAAATGCATGAATGCATGTTTCATATATCTTTTGACTTGATGTAGATATGAGAAATGTTTGTGAAATGTCGTTTTGAGTTAGGATCGTGTGTTGATATGGTTTCTTTTCTCGCATTCTCGATGTTGTGACTTGGATTTAAACCGTGCCCTCTTCCATGAGTAGAATTGAGCAGGCATGAGCCCTAGACGAAACCCGTCTAATGCCGAGAATGCTACAGCGGCCGATCTCACGGAGATTAGACGCGCGCTGGAGAGACAAGCTGCCGACGCGACCCAGAGAGATGAGATGAATAAGAGGTTCGCGCAGCAGCTAGAGGAACAGAACCGCACGATCGCAGAACTCTTAACGAGGCTGAATGCGCCGCCTCAACAGCACCCAGTGCCTCCAGTTCCAGGAGAACGACTAGATAATCCACCGCCAGTGCCTGTGGATCCTCTTGAGGAGCTCAACTTCCATATTCCTGACGTCGTTCCTCCTGTGAGCGAGCCGGTATACGAGAGGTTTCGTAAGAAGAAGCCTCCGACGTTTGATGGCCATGTTGATCCAGCTGCAGCTGAGAACTGGGTAAAGAAGATACAACAGATCTTCAATTACATGCAGCTGTCTGATAGCGAGAGAGTAGCTTGCGCTGTGAATCAACTGGAGGATGAGGCTAGGGGCTGGTGGGAAGTGGTGGCGTCATCTGAGGATGTCCACTCAATGACGTGGGTCCATTTCCTCAATTTGTTCCATGGGAAGTACCTGAGTGAAGCTAACCTATCGAACAAGGTGCGCGAGTTTATGAGCCTTCAACAAGGTTCAATGTCATTATCAGAATATACGACAAAGTTCGACACGTTAGCAAGGTTCGCTCCTTCCCTAGTCGCTACTGATCAGGCTAGGAAGATGAAGTACATGCATGGGCTCAACGTGGATATTGTGAGCCAAGTTGATAATGGCGATGATGGACCTCGCTCTTACGCCAACGCCGTGCAAAGAGCTTTACAGATTGCTGGTTGGCGCGAGCGTGATCGAACTCCTGCACCGAAACCAATTGCTGCAACACCTTCTGAAGCTGCTGGCCCAAAGCAGAGTGAATCAAGGAAAAGATTCAGATCCCAGTCAGGATGGGAGAGTCGGCCGCAGCGAGGAGACGGAATGAGGTCCCAGCAAGGCTCGAGTTATCGACCTCAGGGAGGTTCTGGAAACCGATCACAGTCGGTGAACCGGAACAGAGGCCGTGATGATAGCGGACGGTCAGGGCCGCCTAGTAAGAAGCCTAGGACCTCTGGAAGCAATCAGTCGCCCGTGTGCCGAAGGTGTGGCAGATCGCACGAGGGAGAGTGTTATGCTCGTGCGCTGGTATGTTTCAAATGCGGGAAAGAGGGTCATCTGTCTCGGGTATGTGAGAATCCAGAAGTAAAGACCCCTGCACCCAAAGAGCAGCCGAGAGCCAATGCCAGGGTCTTCTCCATCAGTGAAGATGATGTGCGAGCAGGGTCGTCCACCGCTGTCACAGGTCAGATTTTCGTGGATTCCTTCTCTGCATATACATTGATAGATTCAGGAGCCACGCATTCATTCATCGCATCTAGGAAGTCTGGTCAGTTAGCTGAGTATCAGAAGGAATTCTCGTACCCGTTCGTCACGGCTACGCCTTCTGGGGAAAAGTACCAGTCATTATACTGGTATAGAGATGTGTCAATCCGAGTTCATGATCGGATAATGAAAGCAGACTTGATAGAATTGGAAATGGTGGACTATGACGTAATCCTTGGAATGGATTGGTTAAGTACCCACCATGCAATCATAGATTGCGAAAAGAAGTCGGTTCTATTCCAGAACCTAGGACTTGGACCGCTGCAGTTCCAAGGTTCCTCTCGGAAACCGAGTTTTCCGATCGTATCGGCGCTGAAGGCCATGAAGATGATGCATCAGGGATGCGCTGGTTACCTTGCAAGCGTGGTAGACGTCACGAAGACGGTCAAGCCGCAGCTACAGGAGATTCCAGTTGCTAGAGATTTCCCTGATATTTTTCCAGAAGATCTTCCAGGGCCACCTCCTGATCGAGAAGTTGAGTTCAACATAGAACTCATTCCAGGCACAGCTACGATATCGAAAGCTCCATATCGTATGGCTCCAGCGGAATTGAAAGAACTGAAGACGCAGCTACAAGAGTTGCTTGACAAAGGGTTCATACGACCAAGCCATTCGCCTTGGGGAGCACCGGTCTTGTTCGTCAAGAAAGCAGATGGTTCTCTACGGCTCTGTATTGACTACCGTGGATTGAACCAAGTAACGATCAAGAACAAGTATCCGTTGCCGCGGATCGACGATCTTTTTGATCAACTGTCAGGGGCGACAGTGTTCTCGAAGATTGACTTGCGTTCGGGATACCATCAGCTGAAGGTTCGAGATGAAGACATCCCGAAAACTGCTTTTCGTACTCGATATGGTCATTACGAGTTCTTAGTTTCGTACCGGACGACTGCTGCTCGAAGTCTAAGGCTGGTCTCTTGTCGTTCTAGAGGTTATAGCGGGGGATGTGTGTAACCTTAAAGACGACAAGTACTAGTTAGAGTGTGTACACACGAGTCATGCTCTAGAACTTGTTAGATTTGCATCCATGCATTCTTAAGTGCCTGTTTGCACGTCACATGTTATCACATGGCATTAGTCGCTTTTATTTTTCTAGGTTAGACTCCCACTTACTGAGTCAATCGACTCATAGTTTTATGACCCTTGGTAATGTAGAGAAGGGCAAGGCGCCGATGTGAATAAGGAAGTCGTAGATGAAGACCAGACGTGTATCTCTTGACCTTTGGGCTAATGGGAACTCACCCGGGTTCAAATCCTTCTATAATAATATCTATATTTTGTTGAACCCCTTTCGTAAACTATGATCCCCAAACTATCCCTTGTATATATACTTAAAATTAGGGAGCTTGTGTATAAATAAGAGTCGCTATAAGGCTCTAATTCCTAAAGTTAAACAGCGAAAAATTTACCCAGGTTTTCGTATAACCACTTATAGTACTTATATATGATCGTGTTATGTTAAATATAAGTATTATGGTTATTATGTTGATTTGATTCTATTTCCGCTGATATGAGATATATTGTTATATATTGATGTTGAAATCTGAGACGTAACCCCACCGTCTCGGCCCGTGAGCCGCCGACGAGAAGTCGCGGGTCGTGACATAGATGACGATGAATGAGTAATATCTTTTTAGTATGTTTATTTACTAGTATGTAACCAAGGTTTTCCTCCACCATATGTGAGGTTTGTTAATAATAAAATCCGTGGTGCCGTCCACGTTTTTTTTTAAACTGAAAACTAATATTTATTTACTAATATTGTTCACATCTTACAGGATGTCAGATGCAGGTGGAGATGAGTCTCCGCTACACCGTTCAGGAGCAGGTGGATATGAGTCTCCGCTAGAGACACCGGGTTCACAAGGTCCTAAGAAAACAAGGGGACCAACGACCGGCTCTACTTCGGCAAAAGCAGCGCATTGGGTACCCGATGCGAAAGTTGTTAGGTGGGACCCAATCAACCAAACCTTCTACCAGGATGTAAGGAAAACAATAAAAAAAAGGTAGGAGTATTCAACAATCGTGGCGGCGCTTTGGTGAAAGTCCATATCCCGGTCATAGTTCGTGATTGGAATGAAGTAACGCCCCAGATGTTGGGCAATATTCTGAGCGCACTTCATTCCGAGTACACTTTCGTGTACAAGGATGATGAGACCGAGGAGCTGCTTTCGGCGGACTGCTTTCGTCATCAGATTGACCAGACTATCATTCGCGATGCTAAGCAAATGAGGCGCAACCAAAAGTCTAGATTATCAGGGACTTTTTTAGGCAAATGTTGCGGGCAAATAAATGTCGCCAAGAAAGAAATCTCAAAAGGATATCAAAAAGACAATTGGGAGAAGGTGATAGAGGAGTTCGTAACTGACGATTGGAAGGTAATGTATAATTCAAAAAAATTATGTTATCTTCTATCAAATCAAATTATAACGCAATTTAATATTTGCATAATAAGTCTGATCGCAACAGGGACAATTCAAAGAACAAGAAAACGAAGTCCACACAAGGGTCGATTTCTTTCTTGGCTCATCGACATTTGAACGTAAGTTTATTCTAATTTTGTAATATTTATTTTGCAATAAATACATTACTCATATTTTGATAAAAACTGCAGAGTAGGGAAGGGGACTTTGGCCTCGGTGTTAGACACGTAGGAGAAAAAACATCAAGATGATCAAGGCAATTGGACGTCAGATTGGGCGAAACAAGCATTTGTAAGTTACTTGTGTTAATTACTTAATAATCAATAGTCGATAATCTTAATAATTTTGTTAACATATTTTTTAAGGCGTGAATTAGGACTCAAGTCGAGGATATTCAGCGACAAGCTTCGGAGTCAGGCCAAACGTTTGATATAGACCAGGCGGAGTAGTAGGCGATGGATACTGTTCTCGGGCAACGTCAAGATTGGTATGTCAAGATAGTTCCCTTGATCCCGAGATCCTCATATCTCTTGGCTCAGGCTCAGGACAAGAGCTCGTCATCAGGTTTGTCATCGAGGCGCGTTCCAGATCCAGTGGTTAGCGAGCTACAAGCAACGTTGGCCGCACAACAGGTCGCAATGGAAGAGATGAGGCGTGAGCAACAAGCTCAAATGGAGGTCTTTTAGTGACAGTTCTTTGCCTACACACAACATCATCCGTCTCCCATGCAGACATACCCGGCGATTCTGCACCCTGGGACGACGCCGCCATCAGCTTCAATGCCAAATGTTCAGACGCCGCCATCTGCTTCAATGTCGAATAATTAGACGCCGCCACCAGCTTCAATGCCGAATGCTCAGACGAGATTCGGTAGAGTTTCAGCGGCATCATCCAAGCGGCAGTGCACCAGGACGCCATGAACGCCAAATTAGGTACGTCTTCACCGATAGCTTCTCGCAATCTTCTCAAAAACGAAATCCAAGAAGCATGACACTCGTTATCTACAACTCCAAATGCAAATGGATATAATTGTGAATTCACATCCATTGCAATTGCGCAAAGCAACTGTCCACCGTATTTTGTCTTCAGAAATGCAGCATCCAATGCTATGACCGGCCGACATGCTTTGAAGTCTCTACGACACGCCCCGATAGAAAAGAAAGCATACTTGAATTTGTCACCATCTTGCACAAAGTCTGTTAATGTCCTAGGATTCTTTTGCTTCAACATGTACAGCCAAAACGGTAACATCTGGTACGATTGTTCCGGTGTACCCCGCACGTACCCAATAGCTTTCTCTCTGGATCTCCAAGCTTTCAAATACGATATGCTCACACCCCATCTTGTCTTCACTTCTTCCCTGACGTTATGCGCCGAATACTCCGCCATAGAGTTAATTGAGTACTTGTCCTTAAATACGTGACCGATGACCCATGGTGCAGCTCCTCGATGGCCCACTGTTCGAACAACACGCGCACATGAGTGTTTACCCTCGTACAACGTAATCTCCCACATCTCAGACCACTACACGACACCCCTCAACCTCCATGTGCATTTCTCGTCTTTGCATAGAACATACCATCTCTTTTTCGAAGAAGATTTCACTCTAAGTTCGAAATTATTTTTCAACACGTACAGGTGGATATGTTTCTTCAATTCAAGTTTGTTTTCAAACTGCTGCCCAATATATATTTCTTCTGAGCTACCGGTTACTTTCAAAGGTTAGTTAAACAATAACTTAACAAATTATACTTGAAAATTTAAATCCACTTAAATTACCTGTAGAAGAATGACTTGGATAATGACTCGGTTCTTCCTTCACAACATCATCGGCGGTGAACTCGGGTGCTTTCCATGAATAAGGAACGATAGGTGATCCGATCATCGGAGGATCACGCTGACATTGACCCGATGGTTCACAATGACCCGTTGGTACTGTAAACGTTTCCACAAACTCTTCATATTCTTCTGGATTGGCTAATTCTTTAAATTCTTCACCTCTACCATTGTTATCTCCATCATATCCGTCATTATTCTCTTCATCACCTTCGCCATCTTCGTTTTCATCATCTTTTCCACCTTTGTATTCATCACATTTGCCAACTTCGTATTCATCACCTTCGTCACTACTGTGTCCATCATATTCGTCAGTGTTGTGATTACAATCTCTATCACGCATGTATACTTCGTCACCGTTTTCGGTACCCTTGTACTCGTTAAACAAGTCATCGTCACAGCCATTGTCTTTGTTTTCAATTATAGAATCATTTTGTCGATCCTCGATAACAAGAGTATTCCGTCTCTTCTTCGGTTCATTGTGAGACACCCTTCCAACTTCCACATCTTTCCCTTTACATACTCCTCGATACGCATTAGGCGCAATGATCTGTTTCAGTACCAAACTTACACAAAGTGGAAATCTATTACGATATTTGTGCTTCATAAAATGCAAAACATCACCATTGTCCTTCAAAATGGCAGGACCCAACAAAATTGTACCGATTGTGTATGGGACTTAGAGTTTTAAGTCGAACACGAATCTGTCTAACTCGAGCTTCTCGTATAAAAAATCTACTGACTCCGTGTACGTAACCTCTTTCGGAACTTCAAATGCATGCGTATCTGCATTGGTGAAAATCCATAGGTGTCCTTCCTTCTCCCAAGTGCCGTTAACCATGACAAAAACTGAAAAAAAAAACAGTCAAACTATGAAAAATTAGCTTAACTATCATATTGCATCGTACATAATCGTACAGCATCGTACATAATCGTACAGCATCGTACATAATCGTATAGCATCGTACCGCATCGTACAGCATCGTACAGACCGTAACTTTTTTTTCAAAATTTCATCATACAAAAAGTTAAATCTCATCCTACCATATCGTATATCATCGTACAAAAAAGTTGAAACTCAGATTTTGGACTATGTTTCTAGATCTGATCGATTTTTATTGCTACATTCTATCATATACAATCATAAACTTTGTAAAAATAATTAAGTTAGTAATATTACCCATGATTCTTTTGAAATCCTCTTAAGTAAAGAGGATTTGAGTGGACTTGAGTGTGGGAGAGAATATTGAAATGATAAAAATAAAGAGTGAGAGATGTATAGGTTTCAGAGGGGTATTTTTGTCCGATTTTGGGTCAAAAGTTCATTTGAGATATTTTCAAAATTAAGGTATAATCTTGATATTTAATCACTTTTAAGTCTAAATAATAAAATTTCTCTTACTCTATCTCTCCTTTATTTTAGGAACAACAAAGAGAAAAATTTGGTTTTTTGCCTAATTGATATAATCGGCCATTTAGAAGTAGGGGGAGGCCGAAATTTGCTCAGTGCAAGGCCCAATTGTTTTAAACTCATTTAACTCTTATTTACTTGTCCAACAATAAATAAAAAAAAAATTATTTACTTGATCCAACAATAAATATACAGTATTACTATAAATATATATATTTAATTCCGTAAATAACCGTTTTTCAGAATTAATGTTGTCTTCACCATTGCAGCTTTGTGAGATAATAATAATGAAATCATTATTATTAGAAAGTTTTTATTCGCCTTTATCGAAGCCGAATCGGGGACGACGGACCTAGTATTTGAAGCTTAACAATCTCGATCAAAAGACGAAATAGTCATTTTTCTTTTACGTATCGATTTATCTGTGACGATGTCCACTGATTTAGTCAGTACGTGATCATGATTCTCCAAGTTCAACCCATATCGAGATAGGTCAATTTCTTCCGTTATACATTTCTCGTTACATATATACCCTAAGCACAGTTGTTTCCCCAGCTAACGAATCTTCCGAACATAAGCCAACTTCAGAAGTGCGCGCAATCAATCGGTTCTGGAATATACCCTTAGGTGAGAGAACATTTACCTTCTTTCAGGAAGGCTGGATTTCATATATGTAAATCACTTCATCCAACGACCATGTCCCGATTTCCCAAAACACCTATTTAGTCAGCATTTCATTAGCTTTTAACGTGGTGAATCAAAGAACTCTGTAACATGATCTAGAAGTCCATGATTACTTCAGGATTTAGATCAAGCGTCAATGTGACCATTATAAGAGACCTCGGCTAGTGCATCGAAACGGTCCTAAAACGACGCATCTATCCAAACCAGTTTGTCCTGGTCGTACACATTCTTCAAGTGTAGAATTCTCCCACTCAGTGATCAACCTTCACTCATGTTCCACATATATGACTTTAGATATGGCTTTTGAGGTGCGTATCAGTCATCGACCATGTTTTAGTTCACCGCCCGAACTCGGATGCCCAGCATGCGACTCAGTTTAACACGGAGACTATGGAATGATAAATGTTTGATAAATCTTTGGATTAAGATACTATCGCTTTCAACTAAAAATATAATAAATGTCAAAACTTTATTTTATTATATATTTCAGCGAGAAGTTACAAATAATATCTTCTCGTGGGCAAGAATTCTTAACAATCTCCCACTTTGACTTAGAGAATATATGACATGTATCTAAGTCTCATCCCTTCTATGTTTTTGAAAAACTCAAGTTTAGGCAATCCCTTAGTCATCGGATGTGTGATGTTGTCCAACGTCGAGATCTTCATTACTACCACGTCTCCCCTTCGAACTATTTCTCTTATCAGGTGGTATTTTCATTCTATGTGTTTAGCTCTCTTATGGGTGCGAGGTTATCTTGAGTTTGCAATCGCTCCAGTGTTATCACAGTGGAGTTTTACAAGGTCATTCATGTTGGGAACAACCTTTAGTTCAGCTAAGAAGTTCTTAGGACACTGTTCATTAGACAAGTGTAAACCTGACCGCATCGGAAATAAAGCCCTATGTGCGTTTCACATCGAGAAGCGAGTTAGCACCTTATCAATATAAGCGCCTTGAGACTGAGCTAGTAGTTTGCTCTTTCTATCACGAATGATTTGGATTCCAAGAACAAAAGCAGCATTCCCCAAATCTTTCATTTGGAATTGTTTTGCCAGCCACGCCTTTATATCAGACAGCAACGCTATGTTGCTTCCTATGAGAAGGATGTTATCCACATAAAGTACTAAGAAAATCACAACGTCCTTTCTCGAATACTTGTAGACACAAGGTTCAGAGACGTTTCTTTCGAAACCATAGGTCTTGATTACCTCATCAAACCTTTGATTCCAAGATCTAGACGCTTGGTTAAGTCCATAAATGGACTTCAATAATTTGCAATTCTTGTGCTCTTGACCCCTTTGTTTGAATTCGTCTGGTTGAGCCATATAGATTTCTTCTTCAAGATAGCCATTCAAGAATGTTGTCTTTACGTCCATTTGTCAAATCTCATAATCATAATGAGCGGTAATGGCCAAAAGAACTCTGATGGATTTAAACATGGCTACAGGAGAAAAAGTTCGTCGTAGTCGATTCCTTCTCTCTGGGTGAAACACTTAGCCATAAGTCTAGCCTTAAAGGTTTCGACTTGTCTATTAGCTCATTTCTTTCTCTTATAGATCCACTTACACCCAATCGGTCTAATTTGATCGGGTGGATCTACCAGAGTCCAGACTAATTTCTAGTGCATAGACTCTATCTCTTGATTCATGGCATCTAGCCATTTGTCTTTGTCCAAGTTGACCATAGCATCATTAAATGACAAAGGGTCGTCGTCATTCGCATCCAATGCAATGACGTTTGCTTCAAAGCCAAGATATCGGTCAGGCTCTCTAGAGACCCTTCCACTACGACGAGGCAGTATAACATTTGGACCAATGTTTGTGTTTTCTTCTTCATCTCTCACTCTCACATCAATTGTAGGTGAAGATGGATTCCCTTCGAAATTAGTCGTTGGGGTTGGTCTAATCACTTCCTCAAGTAAAATCTTACTACGAGGTTTATGGGTTTTAACATAATCATCTTCAAGAAAAGTAGTATTCGTAGAATTGAAAGTTTTCCTATCAATAGGATCATAAAATATATCTCCTTTTGTCCCTTCAGGATAACCAACAAAGAAGCATACACTTGTTTTTTGTTCTAATTTGCTCAATTTCTTTTTCAAGACATGAGCGGGACATCCCCATACACGAAAATAGAGCAAACCAGCATTCGCTCCGTTCCACAATTCCATAGGGGTTTTAGATACAGATTTAGAAGGAACATGATTCAATATATGCACAGCAGTCTGTAATCATGGATCTTATCATGTCTAATAAAGTTCTATTTCTCCTTTCAACAACCTCATTTTGTTGAGGGTTACTATGAGCCGAAAGCTGTGACACAATCCCATGTTCCAGCAAATGGTCGGTGAACTCTGTATCTAAGAACTCGCCTCTCCGATTCGATCAGAAGGTCTTAATAGTTTTACCTAATTGGTTTTCAACGTAAGCACGAAATTCTTTAAACTTCTCAAAAGTTTCAGACTTTCTATGCATTAGGTAAATGAAACCATATCTCGACAAAATATTCGAAACCCCCTCTCGTAGCTTCACTCATCAGTCCACAGACGTTAGAGTGAACTAGTTACAGAGGTTCAGTGGCTCTTAATCCTTTTCCAGTAAAAGAGCGCTTGGTCATTTTTCCTTCTATACATGATTCTCAAACAGGCAGAGTTTCCACTTTGAGTTGTTTCAACGGTCCAAGCCTTGAAAGTCTCTCTAGCCTCTTTATATTTATATGACCAAGCCTTAAGTGCCAAAGATAGGTTTGTTCATCACTAGATAGTTTAATTTTCTTATTAGATGTTGGAGTAGCTACTTTAACCATTTCAACATTAAATGAACATTTAGTTTCAGGTGTTAACACATATAAGCCATTATATAAAAAAGAGCATCACATATTTTTCTTCCATCAAAAGAAGTATCCATAGCATTCTAATCTAAAGACAAAAAAAATTTATGTTTTAATAACTCAGAAACTGAAATAAGGTTTCTACAAAAACCAGGAATAAAATAAACTGAATCAAGGATCAAATATTTATTTCCAAATTGGAGTCGAACTACTCCTAAAGCTTTAGCCGTGACGGACTCTCCGTTCCCCACTCTAAGTTGTAGTTCATCTCCCATCAGTTCCTCCCAAGAGTTAAACACCTGTAAAGATGTACAAACATGATTAGTTGTCCATGAATCAACTATCCAGGATGATAATGAATCTCTAGCATAAAATGCCTCTAATACATGTAAGTGCGTAAACGGTACCATACATTTACTAGACTCATGGTCTAAGTCATCATCATCATTAGAAATGTCTGTGATCGATGGCTCTTTCTCTGCAAGAACACTCTCCACAGGTAAATCAATATGTGATAATTAAGGAGGCTGTGGAGTCACAGTAGGCTTCACTTGATGTAAGCGTACTTTACCAAACCATCACGTCATCCGAGGAGTTCGTTATGAAATATCGCCATTTTAAAATTCGGGCCTTAGCCACGAAAGTAAGTGATGAAGTCAGCATACTCTTTAGCAAGTGAGTTAAGAATAATCTCAACTCTCGCTGCTTCATCAATCTTTCTGCCATTCCATGTGCTTCATTCATCCAATCAGTCATGTCCCTCACAAAAAGGACAATACATTCACTAGTCTTCATCTTGTCATCCATTATATGTTTAAGCAATATATGTTGTCAATGGTGCCCACAAGAAGAGTTGTAGTCTTTATTTTATACATTTGATGTAATAAAGTCTCACGAAGACTCTTGCTTGTAATTGTTTATTCATTAATAAAAAGTTGAAACGTTTATTCATTCTTCCTTGTCTGTTTGAAGCTTTATGATAAAACATTAGTCTTTAGTCCATAAACAAACTTAACAACTAACGCAGAGACAAATGCAGATTTGCATGAACAAACTCTTTGTAGTTTGCTTAAAACGATATATTCGCAATCTAAGGGTCAAAGGACTATTGACCTCAGTACGATTGTTATGAGAATCTATGATGTCTGGTTATGGGGCATTGAGAGTTGGAGACTCTATAGTTCTTCTAGGTATCTTCCGAAGGTATTGAATTGACCAGTGCACTTCTGGAGACAAGATAAGAACAAACCATTTAACCTCTTATGTCTCGAAGTCACTACGTATGAATTGCATCATGCTTACCTTAATCCTGAAATGAGACATGCCATTTCACAACTTACGTATTCTCATTTGAGAAAGTCAGAGTTCGGACTCACTATGTGATTCCGAACAGGGCCTATTGGTGAAGTACTAAGTTGTGAGAATGTCATGAGTAACTTTGTGAAGTTCTCATAGATATGGAATTCATGTACAAGATTGCTGAAATGCAATTTATATCACCTCATGCTTTGTTCCTTGGAATATGAATAAATGAACTAACCAGTGTCCAAATTGAGTCTTGACTCTTTTGGATGAAACAATGTGACTTGTTAGGTCCTCGTCAATACATTGTTTCTAACTTATTCACAAGCGACAAAGGAGTTGAGGAAATAACAGCTAGAAGGGTAAAATGGTAATTTTGTAAATCCCGACTAGCTGATGATATTCATGAAAACATAGATAATATTCAGTGGATCCGCTTATTACAATTAGGTTGAATTCTTGAGTAGAAAATAAATTCATTTGAACCGAGAGATTTTCAGTGTCAACTCTATAGTGGAGTCAGTTGACATTAACCTAAAATTGGAAAAGGTTTGTGAACTTTTGAGTCCAAGTGTTTAGCTCAAACTTTGTTCATTTGGATCCATGAGGTCACTGTCATAAATCATATCGAGTAGGAATAGTTAAACTAGCAGAACGAGACAAGTTTTGTGAAAATTGTCTAAAGGGTATTTTTGTCTTTTTAGACATAGGACGAAATGAATGTCAATAAATTTTTTGACATTGTCATATGATGACAAATGAAATTTAAATCACACGGCCAACTTAAAGAATTTGGGCCTTGAAGATTAATTTCATTTCATAGAATTTTACTTGAAAATTCTTAATGGGCTTTTCTTATGTTGTCATGAACATATGAAGAAACATCTAGAAGCTCCTTCTAGAAGCTCAAATTTCGTAAAACCCAAGAAAAATAAGGCTGAATTTCGTTCATGCCATAGTGGGAAAGAGAGTTTATTTTGTGCATTAATGTATGAAGATACTTGCCAAAAGAAAAAGAGGAAACAAATTTCCTCTAGAAGGAAAATGCATTTTCGGCCAACTAAGAGAGAACGAATGAGGAAACAAATCCAAGGACTTGCATGACATGTCATGAACGTCCAACATGGGTAGAAAAGAGGAAATAAGATTTGCTCATGCCTCCCCTATAAATAGAGACTTCATTCCTCTCATTCTAGTCATTCCACATAAGTTAGAGATTGAGAGCTTCTCTCTCTAGACCTTGTGGCCGATCCTCTCTCTCTCTCTCTCTGTCTCTCTCTCTCTCTCTAGTTATTTTCAGTTTTTGTTTTGGCACCTAGGTCCACATTTGACCTAGTGTTTTAGCTCTTTGACTCTAACACTTGTTCTTGAGTTGTCGTGTTTAAAAGTGCCCACACACTAATTCCTTTCTCGAGTGATTCTTGTGATAGAAACTTTCGTGGTTGCTCGACTTGGCGAGGAAAGAAGAGAGACGTGCTGCGAGGGAGACGAACGTTTTCAACCTTCCGAAGGCTCATCAACGTTCAAGCTTCTAAAAGGTTAGTAAATTATTTATGCTCATAATAGTTTTTATTTACATGTGCTTGCTATTTGTCTAGGTTAGTAAAAACGTTTTACTTGAAAAAGAAATTTTTTAAAATTCCGCCGCTTACCGAAGCGTTAAACTTTTTTATTAAACCATAGATCAATTCCAACAATATATAGTTCAAAGCCATGCTGAAAATAATAAAATACAAGTGCATAAACTACTTTTAGAAAAGAAAAACATTCATCATATAATATTTAGGAATTAAAAACATAATGCTCCATACAAGCACGGAGAAAAAAATACTAATCTATAAAAATACCAGTTTTTATATTCCAAGTAAACCACCAATAGCCACAGTCCGTCCCGCTATGGTGGCGTAACGGAGTGCATCTAGTGAAAATGATGACCATCTCGGATTAGCAAGCAATCGTGGTTCATGTACATTCATAACTATGCTTATTAACTACCCATGTTTTAGGAATCGTTGGCCACATGAGCAACCACCGGTTGGATTCATGTATGAGTCTACCCAACATTTCAGCGAAAGGAGTTTAGCCCAAACGTACTGACTTAGCAAGTACACGCCAGATTCAATCCTCCCACCTATCGTCAGAGACACAACCTTGGTATTGGAATCAGAAAAGCCTATCCATAGGACCAGATCACCATGTTTAAAAAAAAACCGTTGATCAAACATGAATCTTTCATCCTCATGGTGTTGTGGCAATATTGGAGGCCTAAGACTCAATATACTTTTAGTATTTTAATTTTTCCTAGCATTACATTAATCTAGGTGATCCACTCGTGTTAACTAAATCATATTAAAAACTCGAATGTTTCTAAGCTACCTTTAAAAACAATTAAGTTTCAATATAGCTTAGTGATTAGGATTTTCGTGACATCTAGTCTTGATTATCTTAATAGTATTCCATCACGGAAAAGCTTCCAGTTGGGAGGGAAGACATCGTCTTTTAATAATCCCCAAGCTTAGCCTCTTATCGGCTTGGTGTCAAAGCTCTCCGATCCGTTCAACTCATTTATTAAAACTATCATAATCCAATTAGATAATTTACATTTAATAAATGAAAGCCCATGATAACTCACGAAAACAATTCTAAGTTATATCATACATGGCAAAACAGTTAAACAAACAAGCATAGCAAGTATGGTTTGATTCGGTTTGATCGTGTCCTAATTGATTCTTTATAAATAATAACTTGATGAACCTATTCATATTAGTTCATGGATTCTTATTGAGCACATTCTTATGTCTCAACTGAAAAATAAATCAATATCAAAATTATTTATTTTTTTATAGTTTTGGAAGAATAATTTAATGAATAAGGCCCAATCTTTTGGCCTTTAGAAAAATAAATAGACATCAAAAATCACTTATTTTTCAATGTTTTAAATAAAATTTATTAGGGCCCAACCCATATAATTAATTTAAATAAAACTTCAAAAAATTAATTTTTCGGCATTTTTTTATTGGTTGGGCCTTGGGCCCACCGGGCTAACGGGCTGCGACCCGGTCGAATCCTTGAACCCACTTGCCAAGTTGGGTTCAACAAGTTAGCTCGGACCATGAGCCATGAGGGCAACATGGCCGAGATTCCAAGTCTAAGGGTAGGCGGAAATTTTGACAAGGTTGTCAAAAATATTTCGTCGTCGCCAAAGTAGGATGATCCTTCCTCCGTTGTGGCTGCCCGTCGGATTATCATGTCTCCTCGCAATGGGTAGTCATCTCTCAAAATTTCCCGACCATCAGATATAATAATATTACAAAAAACCTATACCCTTTGAATTTCAGGTTTTACAAAAAAAAACTTCTAGAAAAGCGAGAATAAAAAAATCTACGAACAACCACGAATCACAATTCACATAATCATATATTGAATTGCATGAATAAAATATCAAAATATAAATTCATTCAAACCATATTAAATTTATATACTAGAACAAATCGATTAATTAAGTAATACCACTAGCTTTGATACCACTTGTTGGTGATTTTAGCACCTCAAATAACCATTTAAATGCGGAAAGAATTAATTATGTATCATAAGCTAATTAAAACAAGATTATTAACAAGATCTAGATTACTTAATTAATTGATATTAAGAGCCTTTGACAAGAAACCAATATTTTAATGACAAGTTCATAGGAAACTTACAGTTTTTGGCTCAGCTACCGAACTATTCAAGCTTTCTCCTAATCCGTTTTCCTTCCTTGAGTTCCACAACGATCAGACCTGCGAGCTTTTCTTCACAGTCTCGATGTGATGACACCAAAGTCTTCTGAGTAATCTCCGAGGTGAATAAGAAATATGAGTTGGCAACAATCTTTATCTCATTGTGATCTCAAACAGCGTTTTTAGATCACACTGTGTTTATGGGAATAGAATCATAGATTTCCAAGGGGAGAGGGAGAGAGAGGAGAAGTCGGCTAAGATGAGAGGATTTCTCCTTTTGTTCGAATTCTATAGCTGATCAATTAGGTTAGTTTTTGTCTCTCATGAACCCCCTATTTATAGTAGTGAAAATGAGATATTCTAAAATATTCTATAATATATTATATAAAAAAAAAAAAAAAAAAAATTAGCCACATAAGCCACCGATAGTGAGAAAATTGCAAAATAACCAACTTTCTGTAATTTTTTTGTAAACAGCCAGCTCAATTTATTTACGGCAATAAAAAAGACAAAAATACACAAAAACATTCCCGCCTATTTTGGATTTTTTTTTATCTTTTTTAGTGTCGTAAAGAAATTGAGGTGGCTATTAACAGAAAATTTACAAAAGGTTGGCTATTATACAAAACACTATAAGTTAAATGGCTATATACCTAAAAGACTCATATATTATTCCCTTTTATTGTGTTCACACTATGTGTTCACATTATGGATTTAATCTCAGCTCTTGGATCTCATCTCATGAATCTTACTTTTTCTCTCATCCATCAAATCGGTATCTAGGATTTTATTTTATATGAAAATATAAAATATTTTATTTGTTGAGAGAATATAGGAAAATATTTTCTGTAAATATTCTCCTAAAAATAAGGAGAGAATATATGACAATCTTATTTCCATATATATTATTCTATCTCTCCTTTATTTTAGGAACAACAAAGAGAAAAATATGGTTTTTTGCCTAACTGATATAATCGGTCATTTCGCAGTAAGGGGAGGCCGAAATTTGTTCAGTGCAAGGCCCAATTGCTTTAAACCCATTTAATCTCTTATTTACTTATCCAACAATACAAACAATTATTTATTTGATCCAACAATAAATAAACAGTATAACTATAAATATATATTTAATTCCGTAAATACCCGTTTTTCAGAATTAATGTTGTCAATCACCATTACAGCTTTGTGATATAATAATGGCTGCGTTTGGTTGAGATTAAAAAACCCTGTTTTTGATTTAGAAAAAACTAAACTGCTTATACGGTGTTTGAAAAAACTGTTTTTACAAAAAAACTTCAAAAGCGATTTTCAATTTTGTACATGAGATGGAAAATCTAGGATTCTTAGCTTTTAGAAAAAAGTGTTTTTAAGTTTGCTATATAAATTACTGTAATATCCTCGTACAAAATATTATTCATATATATATATATATATATATATATATATATATAGATAAGCATATTAATAATTATTATTTAATTTTTAAGAACATGTGTATTTTAGTCTTTTTATTATAATATATTTATTTTACCAAATGCTAAATCTGTTTTTGTTACCAGCAACAACTGTTTTTATAAACAGTTTACCAAACACCTTGTCAGTTTTTGAAAAAAAACAGTTTTTTTCAAAAACTGAATCTAAAAACATTTTTTTTAAAACAAAGCTATACCAAACGGGGTCAATAATGAAATCATTATTATTAGAAAGTTCTTATTTTCCTTTATCGAAGTTTTTTTTTTCAAAAACTAAATCTAAATACATTTTTTTTAAAACAAAGCTATTCCAAACGGGGTCAATAATGAAATCATTATTATTAGAAAGTTCTTATTTGCCTTTATCGAAGCCGAATCGGGGACGATGGACCTAGTATTTGAAGCTTAACAATCTCGATCAAAGACGAAATACTCATTTCTCTTTTACGTATCGATTTGTCTAATCTTGGTCAGTACTCCACCATATAAGCCAAGACTGCACTCTCATTTAATACTAGAAATATATTTACTCATCGTGATGAGTGTCCACTGATTTAGTCCGTACCTAATCATGATCTTCCAGGTTCAACCCGTATCGAGAATGGTCAATTTGTTCCGTTATACCTTTCTCGTTACACATATACCATAAGCACAGTTGCTTTCCCAACACAAGATTCTTCCGAACGTAAGCCAACTTCGGAAGTTCGCGCAATCAATCGGTTCTAGAATTAACCCTTAGGTGAGAAAACATTTACCTTCTTTCAGGAAGGCTGGATTCCGTATCTCTAAATCAATTCATCCCACGACCATGTTTCGACCTCCCAAAACACCTACTTAGTCAGCATTTCATTAGCCTTTAACGTGGTGAATCAAAGAACTCGGTAACATGATCTAGAAGTCCATGATTACTTCAGGATTTAGATCAAGCGTCACTGTGACCATCATAAGCGACCTCGGCTAGTGCATCGTAATGGTCCTTAAACGGCGCATCTATCCAAACCAAAGCTTGTCCAGGTCGTACACCTTCTTCAAGTGTAGAATGCTCCCACTGAGTGATCAACCTTCACTCATGTTCCACATATATGACTTTAGATATGGCCTTCCAGGCGCATATTAGTTATCGACCATGTTTTAGTTCACCGCCTGAACTCGGATGCCCAGTATGCGACTCAGTTTAATACGAGATTATGGAATGATAAAAGTTTGATAAATCTTTGGATTAAGATACTATCACTTTCAACTAAAAAAGATAATAAATATCAAAACTTTATTTTACTAAGTATTTCAGCGAGAAGTTACAAATTATATCTTCTCGTGTGCAAGAATTCCTAACATATATGGCCTATTTTCAAGATGACCATGGTTGGGGAGATGTCCTATTTTCTTGGACTTCAAGTAAGCATAAATTAGATGAGATATTTATCTCTCAGAGCAAATATGCCAAGAATCTGGTGAAAAAGTTTGAACTTGAAAAAGTTGCTCACAAAAGAACACCTGCAGCCACTCATGTCAAAATCACTAAAGATGAAACTGGTGTTCATGTTGATCAAACTCTCTACAGAAGTATGGTTGGATGTTTTATGTACTTAACTGCAAGAAGACCAGATATATCTTATTAGTGGGAGTATATGCTAGATAACAAGCAAATTTCAAGGAAAGTCATATGGCTAATATCAAGAAAATAATCAAGTATGTGTTCGGCACAATTGATTATGGAATATGGTACACCAAAGATACCAGTTGTACACTTGTAGGTTTTTGCGATGTAGACTGGGCTGGTAGTGCTGAAGATCGCAAGAGCACTTCTGGATGATGTTTTTTTTTTTCTGGGAAACAACCTTGTTTCCTAGTTCAGTTGAAGCAAAACAACATTTTTCTTTCTACATCTAAAGCTGAGTACATACCTGCAGGAAGTAGTTGCTCTCAAATGCTATGGATGAAGCAGATCGTTCGAGTACAGGGTTGAACAAGATGTTATACCCCTCTACTGTGATTACATGAACACTATAAATATCTCAAAGAATTCAGTGCAACACTCAAGAACTAAGTACATAGACATCATGCATCACTTCATCAGGGAACTTGTGGAGAATAAGATTATTGAATTGAAAAATGTATCCATAAAGAAGCAGTTTGCTCATATTTTTACCAACCCCGTTGATAGTGTTCAGTTTGAAACACTTAGATCCAATGGGTCTTTGTGTGATAGAGAATTAATTGTCGTTGTATCTCTTGTCCATCAACCAGGCTATTTTAGTTTCATTTTTTAAGTTGACTTGGAATTAAGGGGTAGTTTCTCTTAGTGTTGCTAATTTGAAGAAGTAGTTTGGTTTAATTGAGTAATTGACGATTTATTTTGCTGAGATAGTGGGTTTTAAATTGATTTGATTGAGGCTCAGCTTTATGACACGTGGCTATTTGAGGGAAGTCTCATTAAACCATTTTCTGCTTCTTGAGATTATTTCTTATTTTCTTCTTGCCTTGGTTTGATACTTTCTTTCTCTTGTTCAAGAAAGTTCTGTGAAAATCTTTGTTTTTGTCTCAGAAATCCTTTGTTAATTGTTATGGTTCCCATCTGATATCTAAAGAAATGGTGGCTACTCGCGCCTCTAAGCTTGTTCTTGTTCGTTCTAGTGCCTCTGTTGAAGCTCCTTCGTCGTCGGAGCCTTTGGGTTCGCTTCTGAACATAATCGCCGATGTTGCGTTCTTTGAGTATGTGGGGGAAGCTTCTCAGATACTTGTGTCGTAGTAGGTTCAGTTTCTCTAGAGAGCCAAGTTTTCCCTAATCCTGATGTTTCTTATGTTATTGATGGGGTTATTCTCTCTGAACCTGTAATGGGTTCTAAGACTGGTGTTGTTGTGTCTAATCGAGCACATGCAACATGCAACACATGAGGAGGAAATTCCCGACATTCCTATGTTATTGATGGGATTATCGTCTCTAAACCTGTAATGGGTTCTAAGACTGGTGTTGTTGTGTCTAATCGAGCACATGCAACACATGAGGAGGAAATTCCCGACATTCCTAACCCTGATGAAACAAGTAACCATCTTTTGAAGACCTACATGACAAAATCCAAGAAGATACCCTCGAAGAAGTCTTCTCCTTCTAAGAATGTACATGATGTTCAAGGTCGCTCTGTCCAAGAGGAAGCTTCTGTTGAAAATGTTGCACCTCAGCTGGAACCATTCAATGTGGTTCAGCCCTCTGTTCGAGATGGTACCTCTGAAAATGTACTTGAGCCAGTTCCTATGGCTCAGGATGAAGATGGTATGAGTGCTCAGTCTGGGGATGGTACTGAAGAAGTTCGTATTGAGCATGTTCTTTCGGAGATTCTCAACAGAGATCACTGAGAGAAAGGTAACGTGTATAGAGAATTGTAAAAGCAGTTGTATTCATTTCATTATCAGAACATCCCTTTTATAATACAAGGGTATGACATTAGGGTTTTGGTACAACCAATAGGAGAATTTACACAATAAAACATTATTAATTATTTCTGTCAATGAGCTGTCATCTGTCCTCTCAGGGAATCTTGTTGTCCTACGCAGATTATACCTCCAACGGCATTATTCTGTGAGCTGTGACTTTTGCCTTTCTGTCGTAGGATATTATACGACATGGTGTCATTTGTGTTGATGTCGTCTGATGCTTGATGTCGTTTCTTCTCAGCAGTTTGAATCTTAACATTCCCCCTTTCTTCGAGCCTCCCCAACGGCGCTACTCCCAGCTTGTTTCTCAGTCCGTTGAAGAAGGTATGTGATAGAGGCTTCGTGTGAATGTCGGCAATCTGATCCTGGCTAGGTACGTGTTGTACCTTGAGTGTTCCATCGACGACTTTTTCTCTTACGAAATATAGGTCAAGTTCCATGTGCTTCGTTCTTGCATTTTGGATTGGGTTGGCTGAGAGAAAGACTGTGCTTTGATTGTCGCACCAGATGATTGGAGCTTGATTTGATGAAATTCGAAGTTCGCCCAGTAAAGATTTGAGCCATAGGATTTCAGCCGTGGTTGATGCTAAGCTTCGGTACTCGGCTTCGGCTGATGACCTCGAAACTGTGGGCTGCTTCTTCGACGACCATGTGACGAGATTTTTTCTGAGATAGACACACATCCAACTCGTTGAGCGTCTGTCGTCGGAGTCTGTGGCCCAATCGGCATCGCTGAAGCCAGTGACGTTGAGTGTAGGTGAGCGATGAAGAAACAGACCAAAATGCAGAGTACCTCTAAGGTATCTTAAAATCCTCTTTACTGCTTTCCAGTGAGGCTGTAGGGGTGAATGCATGAACTGACTCACTTTATTGATGCTGAAGCTAATCTCTGGTCTTGTAATTGTTGCATATTGCAGGGCTCCCACCACGCTTCGATAGAGAGTTGCATCTTCGACCGCGTCACATGTGTGTCTTGAAAGTCTAAGATTGCTGAGCATTGGAGTAGGCTGAGGATTGGCATCAAGCTTCTTGGTTTTCCGGAGAAGTTCAGTGATATAGCGTTGCTAAGAGAGGTGCATTCCCCCTGGTAAGCACTGAACTTCTATGCCGAGAAAGTAGTTGAGGGCGCCAAGATCCTTGAGAGAGAACACACGGTTCAATTTGTGAATGAGTTGAGTGACCTCATGATCGTTGCTACCTGTCAGGATGATATCATCAACGTAGACTAGCAGGTACATGACTGAAGATGTGGTGAAACGAACAAAGAGTGAGGTGTCCGCTTTTGATCCGATGAAGCCAAAACGATGAAGAGTACAGCTCAGCGTATTGAACCACGCGCGAGGCGCTTGTTTTAGACCGTAGATGGCCTTGTGTAGACGACATACCATCGGAGTGTTGGAGGAGACTTGAAACCCCGGTGGTTGCTCCATGAAGACTTCCTCAGTGAGCTCACCATTGAGGAAGGCGTTGTTGATGTCCAGCTGACGAACACTCCAGCCACGAGTGAGAGCTATGGTAAGGATAACTCGTATTGTCACTGGTTTGACTACTGGGGAGAAGGTGTCGTTGTAGTCGAAGCCGTGCACTTGGTCGTATCCTTTCGCTACTAGGCGAGCTTTATAGCGAGCAATAGTGCCATTTGAGTGACGTTTGACCTTGAACACCCAGCGCGAGCCAATGATCTTCCTTCCCGGTGGCGGACAAGTGAGTGACCAGGTATGGTTGTCGGCAAGGGCTCCTAGTTCAAAGAGCATTGCTTTCTTCCAATGAGGGACGGCTAAGGCTTGCTCAACAGACTCCGGTTCCTGTTCTGCAAGGTTAGTCACTTCATTTACAAAGACCTTAGGCTTTTTAATGCCTGCCTTTCCTCTAGTAACCATAGAATGCCGATTTATAGTCGTGTCCAAGTTGGTAGCAATAGGCAAAATTATCTCATTATTTGGCTGCTCAAATTGTTGTGTTTGTGGATTGTTTGTTTGTGAAGTGTTGTTTTGTGGGGTTAGACAACGTGCAGGTGAGTGAGATAGTGGAGAGTGAGCTCGTGGTGAATGTGAAGAAGAAGAAGACTCAGCATATTCTGTTGAAATCAAGCTCATCAGCTCGCCCTTCCGCGTCGAACTCGTCAGCTCGCCCTTCCGCGTCGAGCTCGTCAGCTCGCCCTTCCGCGTCGAGCTTGCCTCGGAAGTCTTCTCCTTGGAACTCATTCCTCATGGGAAATTGTCGCATTTATTTCTCATGTTATTTCCGATGTCTTGCTCTCTGTGTATATTTATTATTCTCTTTTTCCTAGAAGTAGTTTTTACACATGTATTTATTACACTCTCTCTTGTACCCACCGTATAAATAGGTGATACAAATTAATATTAAATACAAGAAATATTCAAAGTCTCGGAACACTCTCTCTCTTCTCCGATTCTCTCTTTCTTTATCTTCTCTCTCTAAACTTCAACATGGTATCAGAGCAGGGAAAATCAACCATCATGAACACTACTCAGACCACGCCCACTCAGTCGCAATCTGAATCCTTCTCCCAACATATCACGAGCCACAAACTCAATGGCCACAACTTCCTACAGTGGTCCCAATCTGTGCTCATGTTCATATCGGGACAAGGTAAAGATGACTACCTCACAGGCGTGGCCACATCTCCTGTGATCGAAGATCCGACGTTCAAGAGTTGGAAGGCCGAAAACAGCATGGTGATGTCCTGGCTCATAAACTCTATGCTCCCCGAAATCGGAGAAACCTTCCTCCTTTACCGAACGGCAGCAGAAATCTGGCAAGCAGCTAGAGAAATCTTCTCCAACTCAGAAGATATGTCCGAGCTGTTTGAAACTGAGAACACTCTCCACGACCTACGTCAAGGAGAGATGTCTGTTACTCAGTTCTTCAGCTCGCTCACACATCTATGGCAGAAGATCGACCTCTACGAACAGCACCAGTGGACCAGCTCCGAAGACTCAAAAATCTACCGCAGGATAGTGGAGACCAAACGTGTGTTTAAATTACTATCCGGCCTCAACAAAGACCTTGATGAGGTCAGAGGTCGGATACTTAGTACAAAACCACTACCATCTCTCCGTGAAGCCTTCTCCGCGGTCAGACACGAGGAAAGCAGGAGGAAACTCATGCTGGGAGTTATCAAATCGAGCTCACTTCCGGGCTCATCCTCAGACTCGTCCGCCCTCACCACACATGGAGACGAAGTTCTTGCAGCCCGCGTCTCAACATAGAAACCTCGCAAACCTCGCCCCTACTGCGATCATTGCAGACGACCTGGACACCTCCGAGAAACCTGCTGGAAACTGCATGGGAAACCACCGAGCTCGAAGTCTACCCAAGATACTAAGGATCCTAACTCAGTCGGAAACTTAGTATCCACCTCGTCCGCTGCCTCGACCTCGACCTCAGACTCCTCTCCCTTCAGCAACGACCAGCTCGCTATTCTCAAGAAGCTTCTTCAACAAGTCCAACTCAGTGGAGAACACTCGGGCATTGGCCCTCTAGGTAACTCTCCTAGAGCCCTCAATGTAAGCTCAGAGAATCCCACAGCATGGATTGTCGACTCAGGTGCCACTGATCACATGACTGGTAATCGAAATCTATTCACAACTTACTCCGCTTGCAATAAAAGCAGATCAGTCACCATCGCCAATGGAGCCAAAACTCAAGTCACTGGTATTGGCACCGTTGTCTTGACGAAGTCCATGAGGCTAGACTCGGTGTTCTTTGTGCCTCAACTACAATGCAATCTCTTATCTGTGCATAAGATCAACCAAGACTCTAAGTGCCGAACTATTTTTTATGGAAGTTCATGTGTGTTTCAGGAACAGGTCACGGGGAGACAGATTGGTAATGCCGAGCAGAGTACCGGACTCTATGTCAACAAGCCAGATCAGCCCGCCATGTGTCAGCTCGCCCAACATTCACCCCAGTACAAAGAGATCATGCTCAATCACCTTAGACTAGGGCATCCAAATTTCATATATCTCAAAAGAATGTTTCCTTCTTTGTTTATCAATAAAAATATCAATTCCATTCAGTGTGACATGTGTGAGTTCGCCAAACATTCTCGAAACTCGTATCACCCCACCTCGTACAAACCATCTCGTCCTTTTGCCACAATTCACAGTGATATATGGGGGCCCTCAAAAGTTCCCAATATCACTGGAGTTCGATGGTTCCTTCTCTTTGTTGACGACCACACTAGACCTAGTTGGATATACATGATGAAACAAAAATCTGAAACATCCAATCTATTCAAAACCTTTCACAAAATGATCCAAACACAGTTCGACACATCCATTCAAATTATCCACACTGACAACGCTCGAGATTACTTTAATTCTGAGCTCGGCGATTTCTTCAAAACACATGGCATAATTCACTCCAGCTCGTGCGTTCATACCCCGCAACAAAATGGGGTAGCCGAGCGGAAAAATCGACACATTCTCGAACGTCCCATCTCATTTTTGGGGAGAAGCTGTCCTCACAGCCACCTACCTCATAAACAGAATGCCATCTCGTGTCCTTGGCTATAAAATCCTATCTCAAGTCCTTCTAGAGACATATCCTCACTGTAGACTCATCTCAACCCTACCTGCAAAAGTGTTCGGTTGTTCAGTCTTCACCCATTCTTATGGCCAAGGTAAACTTGAACCAAAATCGCTCAAATGCATCTTCCTTGGCTATTCAGCAACCCAGAAAGGCTACAAATGCTATGAACCCCGATCACAAAAATTCATAGTCTCAATGGATGTATCTTTTCATGAGTTCAGTCCTTACTTCGCCAATTCAGCTCGTCAGGGGGAGAATGACGAAAATGAGTTCCCAAATTGGCTCATCATAAACCCAAAATTCAGCTCGCCCCAAAATCCGACCTCACCTGTTCCAGAAATTCCCAGCTCGCCCAGCTCGCCTCAAAATCCGACCTCACATGTTCCAGAAATTCCTAGCTCGCCGACCTCACCTGTTCAAGAAATTCCCAGCTCGCAAGCCTCTGAACCCTCTCCATGTGAACTGAATATCACCCAGAGTCCGGTACAAGCTCGCGACCAAGATGTCTCTCCGAACCTGAACCACGACACTATTGAACAAGGTAACATCGAATCTCCAGACTTACCCATTGCATTGAGAAAACCTCCTCGGTCGTGTGCTCAATACAGGATGGCAGATTACGTGTACTATGGGAATTTATCTACGAGCTACCAAGCCTATGTGGCAAAGTTAGATGAAGGAAAAGTGCCGAACTCCATCGAGGAAGCCCTCTAAAGTTCCGAGTGGCGAGACGCAAGTCATGCTGAGATCCAAGCCCTCGAAAAGAATGATATGTGGGATATCGTCGAGCTACCACCTGGCAAGCGAACTGTTGGATGTAGATGGCTCTTCACCATCAAACACAATCCAGATGGGACAGTGGAGAGATACAAAGCCCAACTTGTCGCAAAAGGGTACACGCAGGCGTATGGCATTGACTATAAAGAAACATTCGCTCCAATTGCAAAGTTCAATACCATCAGAATCCTCCTTTCACTAGCAGCCAACTTAGATTGGCCTCTCATCCAGCTCGATGTAAAGAATGCTTTTCTAAATGACGAACTGGAAGAGGAAGTCTACATGCAACTCCCACCAGGATTTGACAAAGATCAAGGAGCCAATAAAGTTTGCAAACTCAAGAAGTCACTATATGGACTAAAACAGTCCCCTCGAGCATGGTTCGGAAAATTCACCAACGTGCTCAAACGTTGTGACTACGAGCAGAGTCAAGCTGATCCAACACTCTTCTCAAAAATCTCCACACAAGGCAAGCACACCATTCTTAGTGTGTATGTGGACGATATAGTCATCACCGGAGACGACCTGGAAGAGATCAGGAGGCTGAAGCAAACTTTGTCATCTGAGTTCGAAGTCAAGGACCTCGGCAGCCTACGATACTTCCTCGGCATGGAGGTAGCTCGATCAGAAAAGGGCATCTCTGTTTCCCAGCGAAAGTACACGTTGGATCTCCTCAAAGAAACTGGCATGCTTGGCTGCAAACCAGTTGACACTCCGATGGATGCCAATGTGAAACTTCTAGCTCGCACCAATGAGGCCGCCGCCGATAAAGAAAGATTTCAGTAGCTCGTAGGAAAACTCATCTACCTAACTCACACGAGACCAGATATTGGATTCGCAGTGAGTATGGTAAGTCGATTCATGAGTAATCCCTCAGAAACTCACATGGACGCAGTCATGAGGATTCTCCAATACCTCAAATCTGCCCCAGGGACTGGTCTCTCCTTCAAGAAAAGACGAAGTCGAGGTGTCGAAGTATTCACAGATGCAGACTGGGCCGGATATGTTCCAGACAGACGATCAACATCAGGCATGTGCACATACGTCTGGGGAAATCTTGTTACCTGGAGAAGCAAGAAGCAGTTCGTTGTCTCAAGAAGTAGTGCTGAAGCCGAGCTCAGGTCCTTAGCAAGTGGAGTATGTGAAGGCATCTGGCTGAAGATAGTTCTCGACGACCTCAAGATCATCACCGAAGGTCCAATCAAGCTCTTTTGCGATAATTAAACTGCTCTCAGCATAGCCAAAAATCCAGTCCATCATGACAGAACAAAACATATCGAGATCGACCGATACTTCATCAGTGAAAAGATTGAAGAAAAAATAATCGATATGGAATACATTCCGTCAGGTCATCAGCTCGCCGACATTCTCACCAAAGCCCTTCCGCGAGCAACCTTTTCCGAGCTAGGTAGCAAGCTCGACCTCCTCAACATATACAGTCAAGCTTGAGGGGGAGTGTTGAAATCAAGCTCGTCAGCTCACCCTTCCGCGTCGAACTCGTCAGCTCGCCCTTCCGCGTCGAGCTCGTTAGCTCGCCCTTCCGCGTCGAGCTTGCCTCGGAAGTCTTCTCCTTGGAACTCATTCCTTATGGGAAATTGTCGCATTTATTTCTCATGTTATTTCCGATGTCTTGCTCTCTGTGTATATTTATTATTCTCTTTTTCCTAGAAGTAGTTTTTACACATGTATTTATTACACTCTCTCTTGTACCCACCGTATGTATAAATAGGTGATACAAATTAATATTAAATACAAGAAATATTCAAAGTCTCGGAACACTCTCTCTCTTCTCCGATTCTCTCTTTCTTTATCTTCTCTCTCTAAACTTCAACATATTCATTGTGTAAAGGAAGTGTTACCTGCTCAACATTGGGGCACCTGAGCTTGATCAAGGGTTGCTGTGAGAGGCCTGTATTCACTGGAGAGCTAGTAGGAGCTGTGTTTTGAGGTGAGAATGGGAAGACCGACTCATTGAAGGATACATCTCTAGAGATGTAGATCCTCCCATCACTTGACAAGCACTTGTATCCCTTATGGTGTGGTGTGTAGCCAATGAAGGTGCATGGTTGTGACCTGTTTGTTGTAGGCTTGGAGATGAGGAAAGCATTGGCATCCAAAAACTTTGAGGAAGGTGTAGTTGGGTTTCCTAAGGAAGAGTTTTTCAAAAGAGCTGAGAAAATTGATGACACTTGATGGTAGTCTGTTTATGAGATAGGTACCTGGAAAAAAATGCATCATCCCAGTATTTTTGTGACATGTTTGCCTGTGACAAAAGGGTGAGTCCTGTTTCCACTATATGTCTATGTTTACGTTCTGCAATGCCATTTTGTTCAGGGGTGTGAGGACAAGAAACATAATGCTCAATTCCGTGGCTACTAAGAAAACTGGTGAGTGCCTGAAATTCCCCTCCCTAATCTGATTGAACACGTTGAATTTTGTGGTTTAATTGGAGTTCTACTCTTAGTTTTGAATTTTGAAATAATCTCAAGAACCTCTGATTTGTTTTTCAAGAAGTAGATCCAGGTATATCTAGAGTAGGCATCAATGAAACTCACATAGTATTTGTAACCATTCCTAGAAGTGATAGGTGAGGGTCCCCAAAGATCTGTGTGTATGATTTCTAAAGGTTTTGTGGCTATGGTTTCACTTCTAGTGTAGGGCAATCTGTGAGATTTTCCTTGTTGGCATGCAGTGCAAAAGAAATATTGAGGAAACAGGAAGTGTGACAGAGAAACAATTTTCTTAACAACCTTGGCCGATGGGTGACCAAGTCTTTGATGCCAAAGGATTACATCATTTGAGTGATTTGGGACTCTACACTCGTTCATTACAGACTCATTTGACCACTGACTCACATGAACACTCGGTACAGTGGTTTTTAGGGAATTTAAAGACAAGACACTAGGACTTCTAGAATTGACTAAGCTGACAGTTTGACTTGCTTGATTTACTCGCATGGTTTTGATGGGTGAGAGACGGAATTGATACAGACCCTTCTCAAGCTGCCCTCGAAGAAGAACCTGCCCCGTTGTTTGATCCTTCACAAAACAATGGTAAGGGTGAAATTCAAAAAATACATGGTTATCTTTTGAAAACTGAGCTACACTTATAAGATTTTTTGTAATGTCAGGTACATGTAGCAGTTTGGAAAGAAGATATTTTCTGGCTTTATGGTCATGTTTGTTTGAGGTAAGAGTTGAGTCACCAATATATGAGATAAGTAAGCCTTTACCATTTCCTACTTGAACCTGACTATTTCCTCGGTATTCTGTGCTTACGCTGAGGTTGTTGAGGTCGTTTGTGACATGATTGGTGGCTCCTGAGTCCGGGTACCAAGCTTCATCAGCCATCTGTTCCCCAGGTGAGAAGAGTGCTGCCATGGCTGAAGGATTGTTGTTGTAGCCACCACCAGTGTAGTTGTTGTTGTTGGAGCTGCTATTGCCTTCATTGTTGTAGTTGTAGCTGCTGTTAAACCTGTTGTAGCACTTCTGAGCCGAGTGCCCTTGTTTTCCGCAGATTTGGCATTGAAGAGAGCTCCGGTTGGAGTTGAAGCGACCTCTTCCTCGATTGCTTCCTGTACCTCCACCTCGAGACATAGGGAAGCTATTCCCTGAAAACTCTGCACTGGTCTCTGAGGATTATTTAACCTTCGTTGAGTAGTGAGATTGACGCTTGGCAGAGAAGAATCTTGAGTGGATGAGGGATTCCTGTCAAGCCTTGCTTCGAAGCTGAGAAGCAATGACCCAACATCATTTGCTGTGAATGGTTCAGACCTTGTGGTGATGGGAACAACCACAGGATCATATTCACTTCCCAAACCAGCCAGAATGTGAAGAACTTGATCTTCTTCATTGAGCCTGTAGCCGGCTGAAGCCAAGAAGTCCATGCATGACTTCATTTTAGTGAGGTATTCTCTCATGCTCAGAGAACCCTTCTTCATGGTCTGAACTTGCAATTTGTATTGCAGGATTTTGGCTCTGGATTCTCCTACAAACGTCTGGCTGAGAGCTGTCCATACCTCATATGAGGTGTTCAGCCCAAGGGTTGTGATGAGCATTGGCTCACTAATTGAGGCAAGCAACCGGGAGACCAACAGCTGGTCCTGGCGCTCCCATACATCAGCAGCAGGATTTGGGAGGCCATTTATGGTGTCTGGTGGCTTCTGGTTTGTTCCAGTAAGAAAACCTGTCAAGCCATGCCCTCTTACTGCAGCAGTAACTTGTTGTTTCCATAGGAGATAATTTGTGTCGGAGAGACGTATAGTGAGCACCTGATTTCCAGGATTTATGACCGGTTGGACAGGTGGTAAGGCTATTTCTGGGAGATTTTGGTTTTGCGGTGCTGGGTTTTGGTTTGGCTGAGCTGGGTTTTGGTTTTGCTGTGCAGGGTTTAGTATTTCTGGATTGTCAGCCATTTTTTCTTGAAAGCTGCTAAAGCTCTGATACCATGAGAGAAAGGTAACGTGTATAGAGAATTGTAAAAGCAGCTGTATTCATTTCATTATCAGAACATCCCTTTTATAATACAAGGGTATGGAATTAGGGTTTTGGTACAACCAATAGGAGAATTTACACAATAAAACATTATTAATTATTTCTGTCAATGAGCTGTCATCTGTCCTCTCAGGGAATCTTGTTGTCCTGCGCTGATTATACCTTCAACGGCATTATTCTGTGAGCTGTGACTTTTGCCTTTCTGTCGTAGGATATTATACGACATGGTGTCATTTGTGTTGATGTCGTCTGATGCTTGATGTCGTTTCTTCTCAGCAGTTTGAATCTTAACAATCACAACCATGGAGAGTCCAAGAAGAAGATGTATGCAAAGAAGAATATCCATGAAGTATGAGTGTCTGATAGTGATGATGGTGTTGATGAAGTTGTGAGAGACCCTCAAGATCAGAAAGAGACTGAGAGTGAAGAAGAACCTTATAGAAGGAAGGGAGAGTATCCCTCTCGCAAGAAGATAACAGATGCTTCAAAGAACAAGAATGAGAAGGTTGAACAAGTTTATACTTCTATTCTTGAAAACATGTGTCTGGTACCTCTCACAAGAATAGGAGTCCTTCAAAGAAGAAGAGCCTTGCAGCAGCTTCAAATTGTTTCTACATGAGAGGTGTTTGGTTTGCTACTTGGTCATTTGCATGAGATGAGATGATGTACTCAAGAGATCAGTCATACATGCGAAGACCTTGGCAGAGGAGAAGTATATTGTTTCTTAGATTGTTTCTCTACTGAAGGATGTAAATCTCTCTCCTACTATTACCTATTCTAAGAAGTTTTCTCTCCAACTAGTCAAAGAGATGATTACAAACATTCCTGAGAAGTTTGGAGATGTGTCTAGCTCAGACTATGAGTTTCTCATGGTCAGAGGAAATGAAGTGTCATTTTTTCCTGGGTCTATCAATGCCTTCTATGGCACAGATTTCGTGGAAGTTTTCAGGGGGAGCAAGACTATGACAAGATTGCTCATACGCTGACCATGAATGAGATGACTGGATATGTAGATCAGAACTTGCCCTCTACAGAGACGTCCACCAAGTTCTCTCTGGTGTATGACATTGCCATTTAAAACTTGTTCCCAAATCTTCATAGGAGATCAGTGAGCAAATTCATAGGTCAAAGTCGTGTATGCAATTGGTCTCAAGAGAGAGGTGGATATTGGGCAGATAATCTTTTCATCGGATTGCATCTCATGGAGCCTCAGCGTTAGTCAACCACCCCATTGGGTTTCCTCCTCTGATCTATGAGATGGTGATCAGTCAGCATCCATGGATGAAGGCATTTGATGGTGCTCTTTTTGGAGAGCCTCTGCGCTTCAATGCTGATCCCAAGCTTTTCATAGGAAAGCATGCTTATTTTTGTTTTGAGTTGTAATTTCTAGACTTAAACCATGCTTACTTCTTTTTTATTTGAACATATTGAACTAGTGGTTAGTTCTTTGGTTTCCTCGAAGCACTCTGCGTAGTGTCTGTTTGTTTTGCCAAAAATATCACGGGGGAGATTGTTGGATCCTCAGTGGCATGGTTTGGTTTGGCAAAACAATTTTATTAAACTTGTTCGAGCGAAGTTGCAAGAAGATGTTCAAGACATGAGTAACTTGTGATGCGATGTCCTTCCACGCGAATACACCTGGAAACTTTCTAGTTTTCAGTTAATAATATATTGGGTATATATTATCGGATATTTGGTTTCCGATTCTGTGAGATTCGCAAGACATTTTGTGGATTGACCTAATAAAGCTCTTAGGAGTCGAAATAGGTCATTCACTCTTTGTTAGGTAAATTCAAGCCGCCTTAAACCTTTTGCTAGTCTCTCTGCCTTAGAGATCTTCATCGACAACTAGCAATTAGTGCTTGCAATTCTATGATCACTGCCTTGATCTGAAGTTAGTGCGTGTGTCTGCATTGACGTGCTTGATAATCTCCGAGAAAAGATTGGGTGAAACATATGGAAGCAGTCTCAAATCCGAGGGGAACTCGAATTTTCATCCACTGGATAAAGTAACAAATAGAGGTGTTTGTGAGGGAGTCATCAAACTTAATATGGCGAGCGAGAGATAGCGGCGAGGACAAGGCGACGGTGAGATTTCGGGACGGCGAGGACGTGGCGAGAGATTTTGGAAGAAAAAAATCAGGACAGAATCGGCCGAAAATGGTTGTCTCGCGTTTGTGTTTTGAAAAAAATGAGAAAAAAAAAAAAAACTGAAAACGGCTTTTTATAGTGAAAACCTAAAACCCCTCGCCGCGGCGAGAATATGTCTTCGCTGCGGCGAGATGCTCCTACAACGGATATTATAACCGTTGTAGGTGCATCTCACCGCGGCGAGATTCATTACTCGCTGCGGCGAGGCAGTTTCTTAAAAAACTGCTTGGCCACGGTATCCTTCTTGCCGCGGCGGAGAATATTTCTAGCCGCGGCGAGATATTGTCGCCGCGGCAAGAAGTGCTCTTCGCCGCGGCGAATGGATTCTACAACGCTTATGTTAAGCGTTGTAGAAAGTCTCGCCGCGGCTAGGTTGAAATCTCGCCGCGGCGACGTACATCCTTATACAACGCTTGTACATTGCGTTGTAGAAAGTTCTCGCCACGGCATAAATCACGTGGCGCCGCGGCGAGAATTCTACAACGGATAGTCTAAGCGTTGTGGGAAATTTGAAATTTATTTAATTCTACAACGCTTAACCACAAGCGTTGTAGAATCACCAAGTTTCTACAACGCTTAGCTATAAGCGTTATAGAAACACCCAGATTCTACAACGCTTAGCCATAAGCGTTATAAAAACACCCAGATTCTACAACGCTTAGCCATAAGCGTTGTAGAAACACCAAGTTTCTACAACGCTTATGTTAAGCGTTGTAGAATCACTAGTTTCTACAACACTTTAAGCGTTGTAGAAAGTGGGTTGTATAATCCAACATTTGTAGTAGTGATTCATTTGACTGATTGATATAGTGGATTGTTTTCACATGGACGTAATAGCCCCCCTGAGTAGGTTGTTTATATCCGAACAACGTTATCAATTCTTGTGTTCTTTACTCGCTTTTGTTTGATTGTTTGCTTGTTTATCACTTTGATTAAAACTGCTTAAAAATAATCAGTTGTTCAATAAGTTGTTCCACCCACTTGTTGAATAATCATTTTAATCACTTTAAGTAATTTCACATGTTGTCTCTTATCTCGAAGGGTAGTAATCCTGATATCCCCAACCACGATAACATCTCCGACATAAGTGCGAGTCAGTACATTACACCTTCTGGCGAACCAATGTAGTCTCTCCCGCCTTTCGGCGAACCGAGGCAGTCCCCTCTACCTTCAAATGCAATGATGCAGTGCTCTCCACCTTCTCAAGGACTGACATAGGATTCTACTACTCCCATAAGTTTATCACTAATTCTAGTAAATTAAGTTTGAGGAATTGGCTTCAAAGGGAAATAGCAAAATTTGTTTACCCCGTGATAGAAGACGAGGTTCCCATCTCGTAGTCTTAACGATTTTCAATTTCTTTAGAGTAAGAGCAGGGGTAGGGATGGCTGAGAAGTCAGAGAATGTCTTTCGAGTACGAGCAGGGGTAGGGATGGCTGAGAAGTCTGCTCTATGATGTCACTGCCCGTGACTTTAAAATGTAGCTGGGTAACAACGAAAACAAGTATTTTAGTGATTTTATAGCCAGAACGTCAAATACAAAAATTCTTATGAAGTCGTCATCTTTGAAATCAGCAAAGCATGTCATAACTTGCAAAATAAAAACAAACAAAAACAAATTGTTTTATGAAGACTTCTTGTTCATTGGTTCATTCGGCTTAATATATCTCAATTCCTTGAAAAGAAAATAAAAAAGCAATTAGGATGGGAACTCAATCGCTAAATAGAAGTTTGAGTAATTAGATTCAGTAATACACTAAATTATTTTAAAAAGCTAGTATCTCAAAATTACTTAGAGATAATTTTCACTTATTTTTAAACTAAAATACATTAATTTATTTAAAACGCATCATTTTTTTTTTCATTTTCATTTCATTTTTTATTTTCAGTTTCCTTTATCTATCTAATTTTTTACTATGTATTTTACTTCCAAACCTCTTAAGTAATTTTTTTAAATCGTTTGTTCTTTATATTTTCATATATTTTACACATTTAGAAAAACACTAGGACATTCTCATTAGCCTTCATTGGATTTCATCGCCATACAATATATGTAACTTTTGAATTACTATTTCTTTTTACAAGTGTACTAACGAGTCCATTTCTTAAATTTTTTCTCCATAAAAGGACTAAAGTTGTCAGGGTAAATCCTTCAGTCCAATCTAAGTTTTCGCAATGCCGTCTTCGACGTCATTTCGAGCTCCATGATTTACAGAAATTCGATACATTGAGAGAAAACCAAACAGAAAAAAAAAAATGGAAAAAGAAAAGTGTTATGCCATTTTCCATAAAAAAACACAAACCGATGAAAAATCGATCGGAAATAATGTTATATATACATATATATATGCCTTCTAATTTTTAACCTTATAAATTTAAAATTTTGTTTATTATGTAGTATACATTATTATATTATTATACATACATTTTGATTATTTATTGTATATTAGTGCATATGTGCATAACATAAGCTATTACACGTTATGCATAATATACGAAAATAACTTTAAAAGTCCGATCAGTTCTCTTTCTTTTATTCTATCTAATCTTAAAAGTCCAAGCCCACAAGCTCATTAGGGCATTATTATATCTTACTATTGCGTTTTTCAGTGTGTCCATGGCTGTACTTTTAGTTCTGTACTTCGTCATCTTCGTTTGCAAAAATAATAAAATAAATCAATGATTACTAGTAGCAACGAACAAAATCGCTACCGATATTGGTGATTTTACGCTGAGAACAAGTTCAACGACTATAAATCGTTGACTCTCGCCGGACGAGAAAAATAGCTCTCCACTGCCCCTTTTTCTGATTTCCCTCGATAATCTTCAATTGTAACGTATATTTTAATTAAAAAATAATGAAATTTGTCGGTTGTTTTTTGGTCGAATAGCGTGCCGTTTCGGCGACAACTGACAACAAAATGAAAAGTGTTGTCTTCGTCGACCGTCAAACCACCAACAGTAATGACGTTGGTAACTTTCGCCGATTTTCTACTACATTTAAAATAAATAATTGACTACGTAGCCATCTTAAACACTAGCAATTTGGTTTTAACCAACCTTTCGTTAATTTCCCGTAAATAGCCATCTTGCTTACGTGACATCTTATTAATTGAATTAGTTTTACACATTTGCCCTTATTTATTGTGCCCGCTAATAACTAGGCAGTTTTTTTTTAAAAATTCTGAATATAACCGATTTGTAAAGATTGTTAACGTGTATTTGGAAATTTTCAGCGTTGACTTTAGCTAATTAGTTTCTATTTTCGTGGCAATTCATTATGGATAAAATCTGTTAATATATTCTTCATTTATTGATATTATTTGTTTTCATAATAATAGAACGTCCAAAATATTTCCAGAATTTTTTTTTCAGTTTATTCAGACGAATATACTATAAATCATCTTTGTATTTACAATGCATTACGATGAAACAATTGGTATTAACTGTAAATCAACGTCGTATTTACAATACTGGATAAGAATTCACCAGAACCAAAATGTCAGCAAATTCACAATCATTGAAACAAATCTCATACACTCAAAACCACCAGCAATTCCGATGAAGAAGAATAAGAAGAAGAAGAGAGAAAAAAAAATGAAGGATCATCATAATATAAGAAATCCTGTAATCCATCCACCAATCCAATCCGATAGGCACAGCCCGTTTTCCGTCACCATCGACGAGCATCGGCCGATGTTGCAGAGGGTGGGCGAGTGTCGGAGCCGATGTTGCAGAGGGTGGAGCGTCGGTCGATGTTACAGAGCGTTGATTTTGTTTTTATCGGTTGTGTAGAGAGAAAGAGAGAGTATAGATATCTGCATTAATGGAGTTTTAAATGCTCTCTCAATTTGTGCGAGTAGTTATGGCCGAATATCTTGTTTTCTATTTGAATTAATGGGCTGAAAATAATGAGCGAGAATTTGGTTAGAGTTATTTGAGGTCATTCACGTCTTTTAACATGTTGTAAATAGATTGCTGTAGATATTAACAAAAAATTAACAGAAGATTGGCTAAAACTAAAGAGTGTAGCTATATACCTGTATAATCCCATTTAAAATCTGGTCCAATCCACCAATATTTCTACTTTGAACTTTTCAATAATGAGTTTGCCACAATTTTCCTTCGTTGACGAATTAGACTATCCGTCAGTGGAAAAATTCAAAGTCCGTGGTCTCATCTTCTCGAAGACGTGTGAAAGGTGCAAGTCTTTTGAGTGTAATTTGAGCCCCATTTTATTTATATTTTAGCGAAGAAATTACATCATTGAAGAAAAAATGTGCCATTATAACATTCCCTGAACACAGTTCTTCGGTGGGAATATAAGAAAAACACAATACGGAAAGGGAAGCACTTAATAAAAAAGAATTGAAGAGAAAATCATACAAAAGGAAGAAAAAAAATAAATAAGGGAAAAGCACAGACTATTCTAGGTAATTTTTCACAAAACTTTTCCATTCCAAAGGAGATCACTTAAATATTTTTGTGCTAGCATAGTGCAACCTTTCAATAACATTGCATCCAAAAGAAGAATTATTTGTTTGTAATTAAATAGAGATATGTAACTGGTTGTACAGATTAAAACCCTAGTAAATATAACTTCTAATGATTTTGCCTGAGTGAAAAGAGCTCATATATATATATAAGGTGATTTCTTGTAAAAAAAAAAAAAAAAAAAAAAAAAGGCGACACTTCGATTCTTACTAATTATAAAAAATAAAAATAAAAAAGGTTAATCTTCTTGATTTATACTCATATAACTAATGCACTCCATATTAGAATGATCGTTTTTTTAATATAAACCAACAATTATCATTATCTCCTAATAAATTTCTTTTTATATTTGTTATGACCGAAAAATCACAACAACGAATAGCCATAAAATACCGATCGAGAACTTGTTTGATGTGTAAAAAGTTAGGAACGAACAAAAACATAAGTCAAATTCCGAATACCGACTGACAAAACTGAAAATATTGGAGAAGTACTCGGTATAAGAGAGACTAGTCGAATTAAAGCTTACAATTACCACGTAAGCGCCAATAACCGCTCGAATAACCTACAATCAGTTATCCAAGCAGTTCCGATACACGATCAGAGCAATTACTAAATAACCGTTAAGGACGTGGGAAGTGATCAACCCACGTTCACACTTTACCACCTCTTATAAAAGGCACAAGACCCCTATCGAAAAAGGCTGGATACTCATTCGCACAACACACATCGCAGAACATTTTCATCTTTATTTTCACTTGTATTCATAATCCTTTTGTAATTTGTACTTCTTGTATTGAGATGTGTCTAATATAAGAACAATCCGGTCATTGCATTTGTAGTAATACTTAGTCTATTCGGCGTTTACATGCATCCGTCGAGACAATTATTGTATCTATTTTCATACATCAACAGCTTAGCGCTAGAAGGAGGGTGATTCAGCGTTGAAGTACGATGGCGAGTTCGTCGGTACCACCAAGATCTGAAGCAGAAGATAATCCACGGAGTATAGAGCACGAGCAAATCGAGCATCACAACGTGACTCGTCCACTAACTGTTGAGGAAATTGCTTAAATACTCCCACAACCGAGTCTTCCAAAGATATTAAGAGATATCCAAGAGCGTCTGACACAACTGGAGAGGAAGAACAAGAAATTGGAAGAGAAGATCAAGGCGTGTCTATTGGTGATTTTAGCACCTCAGATAATCATTTAAATGCGGAAAGAATTAATTACGTATCATAAGCTAATTAAAACATGGTTATTAACAAGATCTAGATTACATAGTTAATTGATATTAAGAGCCTTTGACAAGCAACCAATATTTTAATGACAAGTTCATAGGAAACTTACAGTTTTTGGCAAAGCTACTGAACTCTTCAAGCTTTTTCCTTCCTTGAGTTCCTCAACGATCAGACCTGCGAGCTTTTCTTCACAGACTCGATGTAATGACACCAAAGTCTTCCTAGACGTAATCTCCGAGGCGAATAAGAAATATGAGTGAGCAACAATCTTTTATCCCACTGTGATCTCAAATAACGTTTTTAGATCACACCTTGTTTATGAGAATGGAATCATGGAATTCTGAGAGGAGAGGGAGAGAGAGGAGAAGTCGGCCAAGAGGAAAGGAGTTCTCCTTTTGGTCGAATTCTATAGCTGATCAATTAGGTTAATTTTTGCCTCTCGTGAACCACCTATTTATAGTAGTGAAAATCTAGAATATATTATTCTCTTTTATTGTGTTCACACTGTGTGTTCACATTATGGATTTAATCTCAGCCCTTAGATCTCATCTCATGAATCTTACTTTTTCTCTCACCCATTAGATCATTATCTAGGATTTTATTTTATATGAAAATATAAAATATTTTATTTGTTGAGAGAATATAGGAAAATATTTCTCCTAAATATTATCCTAAAAATAAGGAGAGACAATCTTATTTCCATATATATTATTCTATCTCTCCTTTATTTTAGGAGCAACAAAGAGAAAAATTTGGCTTTTCGCCTAACTGATATAATTGGCCATTTCGTAGTAAGGGGAGGCCAAAATTTGCTCTGTGCAAGGCCTAATTGCTTTAAACTCATCTAACTCTTATTTACTTGTCCAACAATAAATAAAAAAAAATTATTTACTTGATCCAACGATAAATAAACAGTATTTGAAGCTGAATTAGGGAGGATGGACCTAGTATTTGAAGCTTAACAATCTCGATCAAAAGACGAAATAATCCTTTCTCTTTTACGTACCGATTTGTCTAATCTTAGTGAGTACTCCACCGTATAAACCAAGACTGTACTCTCCTTTAATACTATAATTATATTTACTCATCATGACGAGTGTCCACTGATTTAGTCAGTACGTGATCATGATCCTCCAGGTTCAACACGTATCGAGATAGGTCAATTTGTTCCGTTATACCTTTCTCATTACATATAAACCCTAAGCACAGTTATTTCCCCAACGAAAGATTCTTCCAAACGTAAGCCAACTTCGGAAGTGCGCGCAATCAATCGATTCTAGAATCAACCCTTTGGTGAGAGAACATTTACCTTCTTTCAGGAAGGCTGGATTCTGTATCTGTAAATCACTTCCTCCTACGACCATGTCCCGACCTCCCAAAACACCTATTTAGTCAGCGTTTCATTAGCCTTTAACGTGGTGAATCAAAGAACCCGATAACATGATCTAGAAGTCCATGACTACTCAGGATTTAGATCAAGCGTCATTGTGACCATCATAAGCGACCTCGGCTAGTGCATCGTAACAGTCCTTAAACGACGCATCTATCCAAAACCACTGCCTGTCCAGGTCGTACAACTTCTTCAAGTGTAGAATGCTCCCAGTGAGTGATCAACCTTCACTCATGTTCCACATATATGACATTCGATATGGTTTTCCAGGCGCATATCAGTCATCGACCATGTTTTAGTTCACCGCCCGAACTCGGATGCCCAACATGCGACTCAGTTTAATACGGAGACTATGGAATGATAAATGTTTGATAAATCTTTGGATTAAGATACTATCGCTTTCAACTCAAAAAGATAATAAATGTCAAAATTATATTTTATTAAACATTTCAGCGATAAGTTACAAATAATATCTTCTCGTGGGCAAGAATTCTTAACATTATATCTCCCACTTTGACCTAGAGAAGATGTGGCATGTATCTAAGTCTCATCCATTCTATGTGTTTGACAAACACACGTTCAGGCAGTCCCTTAGTCATCGGATGCGCGATGTTCTCCAACGTCGAGATCTACATTACAACCACGTCTCCCTTTCAAACTATTTTTCTTATCAGGTGGTATTTTCGTTCTATGTGTTTAGCTCTCTTATGATTGTGAGGTTCCCTTGAGTTTGCAATCGCTCTAGTGTTATCACAGTGGAGTTGCGCATGCTCATACATGCGTTTCTATATATAAAATAAAGAGATAGAGCGCTTACCAGAGGAGGCTGGAGCACGAACAAAGGCGGCAGGTCGCAATAAAGAGATAAAGTTGTTCATGAGTCAGAATTCTATGGAAGACTTACATTCGAGGATTCGTTGTTATTCTCTTAACAACTAATTACTGAAGAACACCTAAGGAAGGAAATTCCAACCAACAAGCTTCAATCAAGAAATTCCAGACGAAACACAAAAAAATCTTTGAGATTTGAACAAGGAAGAAGGGGATAATTCTTTTTTACCTGGAAGGAAGCTTAAACTAGCCGAAAGCTTCCTCTGCATAATCTTAAATTTAACCTTCAAAATTTGAACCCTACTCTCATGACAAACAAAATACGAGTTGACGCCAAATCCATGTGCGTGTGTGAGAGAAAAAGAAAAATAGAGTCAGTGGATCAGAGGCGAAATGCGAGTGGTCGTGGTCAGAGTATCGGTCAATGTAGCAGAGAAAAAAAGAGTAAGAGAAAGAGAGAAAGACAAGGAAGAAAGATATATAAGATTCAAAGAGAGGAATTTACCTTTGAGTGTGGTCTAGGTAAGACATTGTGGTGGTGGTGGCGGTTTTCGCGGTGGTGTCTCTCTTGCTCTACAGTACTCTCTTTCTTTATTTTTTTTTTCTTTTTTTTTCATTTCTATGCCTGAATATTGAAATTTTTCTATACTTAGTCAAATTTTGGCTAGATAAAATAGTGGAGGGAAATTTTCAAACAAAATATTGGAGGGAAATTTTTAACATTGAAAATTTTAGAATTTCTTTTGTGTTTTAGACTTACACTACTTTTTATATTGACCGTAGTAGATATAAAGCTAATCACTACGGTTTTATATTTGAATGGAGTCTAATAAACCTCATAAAATTGGTAAGCGTATTCTACTTCAACAGACTCCATTTTCGAACCAAAATGTAGTCTTATTAAAAACAAAGCTGTAGTTGATGAATAGTTTCTGGTAGTGAAGAGATGATATAGAATTAATCGTCCCAGATCTCGAGCAACTAGAGAAGGCCTTACAGGTTGGCAAATTCTTAAATGAAAGTATGAAAACCGAACTTGTCTCCTTATTAGCAAATATCTTATATGTTTTTTTCTTGGAAACAGTCTGATATGGTAGGGATATATCCTACCCATGATTGCCACCGATTAAATATCAACCCAAAATAAAAATCAGTTAGGCAGAAAAGAAAGCCTATGAATGCTAACAGATATGCAACATTAAGAGAAAAATATATAAACTAATTTCTAATCGGTCAATTAGGGAAACTAAATATATCCGAGTTGGCTTGCCAACCTCATTCTGGTTAAAAAACCGAATGGAAAATGGCATACCTGTGTAGATTTCACAGATCTGAACAAAGCTTGTCCAATGGAAAGTTTCCCGATGACTAGAATTGATCAACTAGTCGATGCTACTGTTATTCATGAGCTATTAAGTTTCATTGATGCCTATTCTGGGTATAATCGAATCCCGATGTACGGATCCGATGAAGATCATAGTGCATTTCTCACAGATCGTGGATTGTACTGTTACACAATCATGCCATTCAGTCTAAAAAATGCAGGGTCAACCTATCAAAGGTTGGTGGACCTGATGTTAACCGATGAGTTGGGCATCATAATGGAAGTTTATATCGACGACTTATTAGTCAAAGTGAACTTGCCTCTGATCACATTCTAATTCTTGCAACTACTTTTGAAATCTTTAGGCAATTTAGAATGAAACTTATTCGTTTGTTATGTACATTCAATGTTTCCGAAGGAAAGTTCCTTGGCTATATTGCCAATGAGCGAGGCATAGAAGCCAACCCGAACAAGATCCAGGCATTTCTCGGCATGAAGCCATCGAGGAACGTCAAAGAAGTGTAGCCCATTCATAGGCATAACACTTCCTTGCCAATTCGTATGCATCTTTCTTCATTGTGGGCCAAAAGTAACCCTGCTTGAAGGCCTTTTGCGCCAGCGGGAACCCCGTAGATTGGTTTCTGCATATGTGTTCATGGATTTCGCGAGGACTCTCCTTGACTCGGCTCTACCGAGGCACCAGAGTAATGGTGTGGAATAACAGCGCATGTAGAGTATGCCTCCTCTTAGCGTGTATTTGGACGTTGAAGCCTTCAGTTTTCTGGCTTCCTCACAATCTTCAAAGAGTCCTTCGTTTTGTAGAAATTTCGTGATTGGGCTCAGCCAAGTTGGTTTATGAGTGTCTTCAATGACCCAGACTTTGTCTCTTGAGATGGATTGTTGATCGGGATAGTGATTCGATTGGGACAGTCTTCATCTTTCTTCGTCAATTTCGGATCAAAGGCGAGTGAGGGCATCGACCTCGGAGTTTTCCTCCCTTGAGATTTGAAGGATCTCGAACATGGAGAAGGCTTCCAGCTTCACGTTAGATTTGAGGCATGAAATCCATAGTGGATTGCGTATCCTAACTTTTCCCCATCGGATTTGTTAGCACAATGCCGACACTAGCCCCCCGAGCGTTTGACACTCCGTCTATGTGTGGTTCCCAGACCGGTCTCGTTGGATCGATCTTTCTCTTTTTATCCAATAGGTTGTTGTTGGTTTCTTCTTTATCTTTTTCCATGGTTTGATCATAATAAAATTATGCTACGAAATCGCTAAGGCTTGCCCTTTGATGGCCGTTCTTGGGTGAAAATCGATTCTTTACTCACTCAACTCTTGAGACCAGATTATCATGCGAGGCGATAATCCTTTTTGGAGGGCTTTTCTATTCAGGTGCTCTGTGCCGACCGCGATCGGATGAGCCTAGAAGTACGGGCGAAGTTTCTTGGCCGCCATTATGAGAGCCAGAGCTAACTTCACGATTTCAATGTAGCGTGTTTCAGCATGAAGTAAGGTTTTACTCACGTAGTAGATTGGGCATTAGACCTTATCTTCTTCCCACATGAGCACAGTGCTTACAGCTCTTTATGAGACGGCGAGATACATGTAGAGCATCGCACCCTCTTTTGGTTTAGAGAGAAAATGTGGTGATCCGAAGTAAGCCTTCATCTCTTGGAAGGCCTTTTCGCGTTCTTCAGACCATTCAAAGCCATCCACCTTCTTTATAGCTTTGAAGAATGGTCGGCACTAGTCGATTTCCCTTGACACGAAGCGTGTTCGGGAAGTGATCCGACAAGTCAAACTTTGCACCCTTTTGACTTATATCGGGGATTTCATATCAAGGATTGTCTTGATCTTTTAGGGATTTGCTTCGTTCCCGTGCCGGGTGACTATATAGCCCAGGAATTTCTTTGATTCAACCCCAAAATAGCTTTTATTAGGGTTGAAATTCATTTTATATCGGCGGAGTGTAGTGAACATCTCCTTCAAGTGGAGTACGTGGTCCACGTACACTTCCATTGTTTTTCCAATTTGTTGGGCGAATATCCGATTGACCAATTGTTGATACATAACTCCCGCATCCTTTAGGCCAAAAGACATGACTTTGTAGTAGTATAACCCTCAATTTGTGACGAAGGTTATTTTGATCTGATTGGGCTCATGCATGCAAATCTAGTTGTAGCCCGAATATGTGTCCATGAAGCTGAACAGTTCACGGAGTGCCGTGGCATCGACCAATTTTTCGATGCGTGGGAGAGCGAAGTAGTCCTTTAGGTAGGCTTTCGTAAGATCTTTGTAATCTATGCAAATGCGTCACTTCTCACAGGGCTTCTTTACCATAACAACGTTGGCTACCCACTTGGGGTACTTAGCTTTGCAGATGAAATTCGTGGCAAGAAGTTTCTTGACATCTTCGTTTATTGCTAGGTATCGTTCTAGGTTGAATGTCCGTCTAGCTTGCACTATTTTCTTGGTTTTTTGGTCGTCGTTCAACCGGTGCACAATGACCTTGGGATCAGTCCCAGACATGTCAGCATGGGTCTATACGAAGACACACTTGAATTCTCAGAGGAATACAGCAAGTTGAGTCTGGATTGCAAGCGGAAGTTGGGCGCCGATTTCAATAATCTGGTCAATATTGGATTTTTTTAGGATAACTAGAATGGGATCATCAGAAGTCTAGACTTTAAGCCTCTATATATATTTCGTCACGAGGATCTAGTTCCTAAACTTCCTTGCGTACTTTAGGTCGCACGGATAGTCATCTCCCAATTGGAAGACCGTACTAACCATATTTTCAGCGTCTTTGCCATCAACCATTGGATGTAGCATATTCTTGGTTGAGCTTGATCTCCAGACATGGTCTCGATCCCTTTCTCCATCAGGAACTTCACCAATAGATGATAACTGGACATGATTGCCTTAGCCTTTTGAGTATGGCTCGGCCAATTATGACATTGTAATTCGATAGTTGGTCAATGACTAAGAAGGGAACCATGTGGACGACTTCGATGTCTCCAGGAGTTCCAAAGCTAACAAGTAGGCCAGTGGTACCTTCGGTCATTACTCGCTCTCCAGTGAACCCAAAAATGGGTGTCTGGATTAGAGTTGGGCGTAGCTCCCCGAGTTTCATGTGTTTCAATGTGGTCTTGAACACTATGTCGGTCGAGCTGCCGTAGTATATTATGACCATTTTCATGAAATTGTTGGCCACTTAGGCCTTGACAACAATCTCGTCATAATGTGGGTAAATGAATCGTGCCGCTTCTTCTTTGGTGAAGTACATCGTCTCGTAAATCACAAATTGAGGTTCTTCATATGTGAGGTTGATGTGCTCGGCATAGCCTTTTTGTGAGGCAACTCTTAGAAATTTCTTCCTTTATCGAGCTGAATCGCTGCAATCGGGTCCACCTAGTATGGTGGTCACCACGTGGAGTTGCGGGTCAAAGGCACTTGTGACCCTAGTTCGGTTGGTAACGGTGAGGGTCCCTCTTCCTTTGTTAGGCTATGGCCTACTTGGGGAAGGATCAGTGGCTGTAATCAGGCCAACACGAACTCTTTGAGCTCTTCCCATTAGATCAAGGCTTCGATTTTCCTTTTGAGCTGATAGCACTATGAGGTCAGATGACCATGATCCTGATGGAACTCGCAATTTTTGGACTTGTCGCGAGTCGTGGGGTCCTTTTTGGATAGGAGATGGGGTGGTTTATCACGTGCTAAGGCCAATATTCGATCTGGCGGCATGTACAAGGGTGTGAACGTGGAGTATTTCCTGAAATTTTCTCTCGTTACGGTTTCTGGGATGCGGGTGGTTGATTGCTTGAAGTCTACCCTCCCACGTTCCTCATATTTTTAGAGTCATTTTGCTCATTGTTGGGCTTGTTTCGGAGGTGAGAGTTTTGGTTGTTGCTCTTTCGCCCGTCAAGGTGATCTTCAATTCCCATGAAGGTCTTGGTTGGCATCATAAGTTTAGCCATGCTTGAAGGGACACGACCAAAGACTAACATAAAGAAGTCGCTTGTGCACAAACCTTCGATAATTGTGGCTATCTCGTCCCCGTCGTCGAATCGGTCGACCTTGTTCGATTCTTTAATGAATCGGGCAAGATATTTCATTGAAGGATTCGTCGTTTTCTTGCCTGATGGACCACAAATACATCTTGGTTTTCTTTTGGACCATAGAAGTAGAGCAATCTAGGAACGTGTCCTTTAAGTCTTTGAAAGATCGGATGCTTCCTAGATTTAAGTTTCTAAAACACTCAAAGTCGGGTCCGGTGAGTGCCAGGCAGAAAGCTTGACACATGGCTCTAGGAGTCACTCCTGGCATTGCCATCTAGGGCTTGTAGTGCTGGATGTGATAAGCAGGATCCGCCTTTCCATCATAAGGAGCGAGGTTCGGGAATTTAAAAATCTCTGTGCAGGATCGGGCAAGAATTTGGGCAACAAAAGGAGAAGAAGTTACCTCAACGACACTGTAGGCTCCATAACCGCCTACGCCAGATTCTCGGATGTCATGGTTTTGTTTCGCAGGTTGTGAATCATTGTGATAACATCGAGACCGATGGTTGTAGTAATTCCTTGCTCGGATGAGTTACTTGTTGCATTTCATTCGACCCTTGGTTCGTGCGACTGCTCCCATTTGTGGTAGCCATAGGGAGCACATTAGGCTAGGAACGTAGGCGTTCGTGCAGATCCTCGCCAAGCGCGTTGCGTTGGGTGGTCAGATGATCCTCAAGATCTTAGTTTGCGGCACGAAAGCGCGAGCTATTATCTTGGACGTCTCGCCCTTCGTGCGTCTTGGCTTTCTGCGATGTCTTCCCTTTGACCAAGTCCGTCATGGGCTGAGGGACAGGAGTTACCTTCCTAGGAAGCGATAGGTGCGTTCCTTGTCTTAGGTCGAGGATTCAAAGGTCCGGCTCTATTTGTGACGGGGAGTATCTCGTCATCACCGAGAGAAGTCTCATTGTATTCTGAATCCTCAAGACACTCGTAATTGGGATCATCCTCTTGATCCTTGTTATTATGGCCTTCATGACCTTTGTTGGGAATCCTCTTTCCTCAGTTAGCTTGCGAATATCCTCATCCTTCTTGTTCATAAAGGCGTCCCATATGCTTTGAGTCGGAGAGGGTGAGCTAGTCGAGCTCCCTTCGGGAAACCATGCACTTGAGAGTGCAAGAAATATTTCGAACTTCCCGCTGCGTTATTGTCACGACCCGCGAGCTCCCGTTGGCTCACGAGCCGTGACTGATCAACTAAAATCATACAAATCTCATATCATAAATATAAATTAAACAGAGTAACCCGGAAGGTTTATATATGATAAGGAAATTTGCGAGAATTTGGAGAAATTTTTCGCTTTTAATAAAAGCTTAAAGTCTTATAATGACTCATGTACATATACGTTTCAGAATGTGTTGACAAATGAAACAAATCCCCGGTTCGTGAGACCCCATAGCCCACAAGTCAAGGTGATACGCGCTCGATTTCGGTCATCAACTCCGCTTCCCGCTTACGAGCTTTTTCCTTATCTACATTACCAGTAAGTGGGAGTCTAACTTAGAAAGAAAAGCAACTATTGTCATGTGATATCATGTGACGTGCAAGTAAGCACATAAGAATGCAGAACGAGCGCTAGATGAATCTAGAATCTAACGCTAGAGCATGACTGACGCGTGACGTCACACTCTACCTACATACTTGTCGTTCTGCAAGATCGTACATCCTCTCCTACTACGATCTTCAGAACGACAAGAAGCCAACCTCAGATCTCAAGCAGCGGTCTTACAGCGGCCTAAGTGTTTTAGAAATTTCTGGGATCCACTAGTGGTACCATCTTCATCTGACGTCGGTGCAAGTGTACCGCCTTGGCACGACAATGAGTTCACTCGAGGTGGCTGCTCATTGATAAATGGGTTCACTCTAGGCGGCTACCCATTACCATCGGGTTTGCTCGTGGCGACTACCCGTTATCGTTGGGTTCGCTCGAGGCGGCTGCCCGTTCTCGTTGGGTTCGCTTGAGGCGGCTACACATTCTTGTTGGGTCCTCCCCAGTTTTGAGTACTCTGCGCCATACAGACCGCTTTGGTCTGCCACACTCAAGTTGTTGACTTGTAGGTACCACCGACAACTGTTCAATTAAGGTTTGGGTACTCTGCAACACTCATAGTACACATCTATACTACTTACATGAGAGCGACTCAGGATAAACCCTGAGAGAAATATCATTTCCCTTTTATGCTCATTAGGTTTTCAGTTGAAGACTCGGAACGTGACTCCCGGTGCTTCTACCCTCGATTTGAATCCGAGAGTTAATCACAGCTCTCCAGTCTCCCCTGTTCTAACGGGTCAAGCGCAGAACCTAAGGGATGATTATATCACGTAGTAGAGGTTGGGTTTCACAAATGTTATGTTCAAATTTATCGGGCGAACTCGAACTAAGATTTCAAGTAAAGCGGCAGAAGCCTTAATCTTTGAGATTATTCGTTTTTAAGGCTTTCACCTACTCTTGTTTACTATCACGTAAAATGCACGTAAACAAGGTTATTCCCTTGGAATGGCAACGGGTACGGGTTTTAGCGGGTACACCAATACCGGTACCCGTACCCGCCTATTAAAATACCCGTTAACCCGTACCCGTTAACCCCGTTTTCCCAACGGGGCGGGTAACGGGTATACCCGCCGGGTGACGGGTGCCAAAATTGAGCACCCGCTAACCCGTTTAAAAAAAAATAAAAAAAAATAATTTTTAATAAGAATCAAAACAACAACCTACTCATTATGATGTAATCTAATGTTTTCTTAAAAAAAATATCTAGTTTTTTTCCATAAAAATAATTAACGGGCGGGTTAGCGGGTTAACGGGGCGGGTTTAACATTTTCGCTACCCGACCCATACCCGCTAAAATACTAACGGGTAATACCCGTTAGCCCGTTAACTCATTTTGAACAGGTATTACCCGACCCGTTAAGACCGGGTAACGGACGGGCTAACGTGTTTCGAGTAAAAATGTCATCCCTAAGCCCTACCCTTGGTATATAGTTGACTTAGGTCTCCACACTTACCCAGAATAGTTCGCTGCAGGACTTGTTGGCTTCCGGAGTTCCTTCGCTTTGCATGTCTCCCGAGACTCTTAGCACGTCCTAGAGCGTCGAGAGAACTAGAATCCGAAGTTGAAATTTCGTTAGTTATTCGATTCGGAAACGTTGAAAAGTTTAAGGTTCGTTGTCGGGATTTGTTGCGAGTCGGTTTGGGGTTCGAGAATTTAATTGCTTATTTCCCGGTCTTTCGGAAATTAAACTTATTTAAGACCTGTACGAAACTATACAAATTAAAATCCAATCATTATTTTTAACGAGTCTTAAATAAATTAAATTTATAATCCGAAACTATACAAAGGAGAATTCCAAAATAATACACTGAAACTAAATTCTCGAACGTCTTTAAATAAATAATTCACAATTATTTAAAATAAATCCAAATCATTAGAGTGTAACTCAAAGTCTAACGCTACAAAGCGATACACGACAAACGAGTGAAATCGAAATCCACTTTTTTCTGAATTCTGTAAGTTTCGGCTTCGATGCGTTCGGTTCCGCCGGCTCTCGCTCGTCCCGACTTGATCTGTAAACAAGCTGTAAAGTTCAGAAAACGAGCATCGAGTCAATTTATAATCCCATATTCAGACTCGAATCCTAAAATCCAAATTCTCGGTCTCACTCCGATATCCGAGAGATTCCCGACACTTTGACCAAAAAGATGAACCATAACTCAAACAACCAAGAAATTCCAATCCGAAATCGAACAACCAAATAACGAACATCAATTTCTCAATCACTACACTTTCCAAATCGAAACCGAAATATTCATATACGAACTCGAAACAAAACGGATCCGAAACATCAACTTCTCAAATCACATTAAACCATATCACAACTCGATCAAGTTTCGAAACCAAACACGGAACATAGACGATATCAATCCAGCCAAACCGTAAACCAAAACAAATAAAGTCAACTCTAAATCTGTAACATCCAAAATTACATCACCCATAACTCATAAATATTAGTTTCGGCACCAAGTAAAGAACGTATCATAACTTCGGCTACACAACTCGAAATCCAATGATTCCAATTTCATAACGAAACTAACATCCGCATCTTTCTAACGAGATATTATAAGCCGAATTTAGATTAAAAAAAATCAAAAACATCCCACAAAATCAGTTCAAAAGTTCATGTCTCATTCACTTATTAACGGAATTACACATTCTTGGAATTTTTAGAAATCTCATGAAGTCTACTATTCAGGAAAAATACCAGTAAAAATAATCTCAGAATACATAAACCTGTCTACGTCCGTTTTATCAGACTGTCCAGATCAGTTTCCAAACCACAACCAAAATTTCAATAGATCTTCACAACCCATCATCAATCCAAGCAACAACGAGCCAAAATCCGACATCAAAACAAACAAAAAAAACATGAACTCATGCCCAGAAATCAAAAGCCCCAAATCAAAAATCCAAGAACCCTAAATCTTCAATTTTTGGCCAAAATTAAGAAAATCCAAAGGAAACAATTCCAAATCACAAATCCGAGCAACAATCATCACAAACCGAGCTCAATCGACCTTAAAAACTCATCAATTTCACAAAAATCTTCATTGAAATCACAAATCCCCAATTTACTCTCTCTCAAACCCTAAATTCAAAATCCATTTCGAGTAACTGATATTTCACCTTGTTTTCGTGAAATTCAAGCTTCCCGGTGCTCTCTCTTCATTTTCCCGGCGTTGGTTCTCGGTCGGCGTCCTCGGTAAGCTCGCGGCGATTTTCCTCCTCTCAGCTTGTGGCGAAGGGTTATACCCAACAAGAAGGGATTGACTATGAAGAAACCTTCTCGCCAGTCGCAATGCTTAAATCCATCCGAATACTCCTATCCATAGCTGCAGCTCTCGACTATGAGATCTGGCAAATGGATGTCAAGACAGCCTTCCTGAATGGAAATCTTGACGAGCGCATTTACATGGATCAACCAGACGGTTTCGTGGATAAAGGTCAAGAGACCAAGGTTTGTGAGTTGCTTAAGTCCATTTATGGATTAAAGCAAGCATCTAGGTCATGGAATATTAGATTCGATGAAACTGTAAAGAGCTTCGGCTTTGAACAGTCAATAGATGAGCCTTGTGTTTACAAGTTAATATACGAAGGCAAAGCTGTGTTTCTGGTACTATATGTCGATGATATACTACTCATTGGTAATGACGTGAGTAAGTTATCTGAGGTTAAGGTCTGGCTAGCAAAGCAATTCGATATGAAGGATCTAGGAGAAGCCGCGTACATTCTGGGAATCCAAATCTTTCGAGATAGGAAAAACCGGACCCTGTCGCTCTCTCAAGCATCTTATATTGATAAGGTGATGGATCGCTTCTCGATGCAAGACTCCAAGAAGGGCCAAACACCCTTTAGGCATGGAGTTTCACTCTCTAAGGACCAGTCTCCCAAGACTGCACAAGAGATTGAAGACATGAGGAAAATTCCTTACGCCTCTGCCGTAGGAAGCCTCATGTATGCTATGCTTTGCACTAGACCTGACATCTGTTTCGCTGTTGGCGTAGTTAGCCGTTTCCAATCCAACCCTGGACCCGAGCACTGGATTGCTGTTAAGCATGTTCTCAAGTATCTTCGAAGAACTAGGAACTTGATGCTTACATATTCAGGTACTGACCTGACTATGACGGGATATACCGACTCCGATTTTCAAGCGGATAAGGATTCCAGGAAATCCACTTCGGGATCTGTGTTCATCCTTAATGGTGGAGCTGTTGTGTGGAGGAGTATTAAGCAATCTTGCATTGCTGACTCCACAATGGAAGCAGAATATGTGGCTGCTTGTGAAGCATCCAAAGAGGCTGTATGGCTTAGAAAATTCCTTAAGTATTTGGAAGTTGTTCCAAACGTCGACGAGCCCATGACCCTTTATTGTGATAATAGTGGGGCTGTCGCTAACTCAAAGGAACCTAGAAGCCATAAGCGCTCTAAGCATATTGAGAGGAAATACCATTTGATTCGAGAGATCGTGCAGCGCGGAGACGTGGAGGTGAAGTAAATCTCTGGCAGATCCATTCACCAAGGCCCTAGCGAACAAGGTCTTCGACCAACATCGAGAGGGATTAGGCATGAACGACTACACACATCTTCTTTGAGTCAAGTGGGAGTTTGTTGTCAATGGTGCCCACAAGAAGAGTTGTAGTGTGTATTTATGTACATTTGATGTCATATAGTCTTACGAAGACTCTTGCTTGTAATTGCTTATTCATTAATAAAAAGTTGAAACGTTCATTCAATCTTCCTTGTTTGAAGCTTTATGATAAGACCTTAGTCTTTTAGTCCATAAACAAACTTAACAACTTACGAAGAGACAAATGTAGATTTGCATGAACAAACTCTTCTTAGTTTGCTTAAAACGATATATTCGCAATACGATTGTTAGAAGAATCTATGATGTCTGGTTATGAGGCATTGAGAGTTGGAGACTCTATAGTTTTTCTAGGTATCTTCCGAAGGTACTGAATTGACCAGTGCACTTCTAGAGACAAGATAAGAACAAACCATTTAACCTCTTATGTCTCGAAGTCACTACGTATGAATTGCATCATGCTTACCTTAATCCTGAAATGAGACATGCCATTTCACAGCTTACATATTCTCATTTGAGAAAGTCAGAGTTCGGACTCACTATGTGATTCCGAACAGGGCCTATTGGTGAAGTACTAAGCTGTGAGAATGTCATGAGTAACTTTGTGAAGTTCTCATAGATATGGAATTCATGTACAAGATTGCTGAAATGCAATGTATGTCACCTCATGCTTTGTTCCTTGGAGTGTGAATAAATGAACTGGCCAGTGTCCAAATTGAGTCCTGACTCTTTTGGATGAAACAATGTGACTTGTTAGCTCCTCGTCAATACATTGTTTCTAACTTATTCATAAGCGACAAAGGAGTTGAGGAAATAACAGCTAGAAGGGTAAAATGGTAATTTAGTAAATCCCGACTAGCTGATGACATTCATGAAGGGTAAACATAGATAATATTCAGTGGATCCGCTCATCATAATTAGGTTGAATTCTTGAGTAGAAAATAAATTCATTTGAACCGAGAGATTTTCAGTGTCAACTCTTTAGTGGAGTCAGTTGGCATTAAGCTAAACTTGGAAAAGGTTTGTGAACTTTTGAGTCCAAGTATTTAGCTCAAGCTTTGTTCATTTGGATCCATGAGGTCACTGTCACGAATCACATCGAGTAGGAATAGTTAAACTGGAAGCTAAGTCAAAACAAGAACGAAAATTGTCAAAAGAGTATTTTTTGTCTTTTGAGACATATGATGAAATGAATGTCAATAAATTTTTTGACAAGTTCATTTGATGACTTAATGTCATTCGGCCATAATATGATTAATCGGGCCTTGTGGATTAATTTCATTTCATAAGAATTTTAATGAAAATTCTTAATGGGTCTTTTTCATGTTGTCATGAACAAGTGGAAAAGCTTCTAGAAGGCCTTTCTAGAATAGGGATAGGCGCCCAACACACCCAAGGAAAGAGAGAATATTTTGTGCATAAATGTATGAAGATACTTGCCAAAAGAAAAAGAGGAAACAAATTTCCCCTAAGGGGAAAGCAAGGTAGGCGCCCAAAAGGATCAAGAGAGAAGCAAATAAAAGAGGAAACAAATCCAAGGACTTACTTGCTTAGTCTTGGCCGTGTGACTCTTTGAAGGAAAAGGGAAATTGACTCATGAATATGTGATATTCTATAGAAGAGGAAATTACCTTATTGAAGGTGAGACCTCTCCTATAAATAGGAGCCTCATTCCTCACTTTTCATTCATCCAAAGTTTTAGAGATTGAGAGCTTCTCTCTCTAGACTTGGCCGCCCCTCTCCTCTCTCTCTCTCTATTCAATTTCGTTTTTATTGTTTTGGCACCTAGGTCCTCATTTGACCTAGAGTTTAGCTCTGCGACTTCAAGACTCGTTCTTAAGTCGTAGTGTTTAAAAGTGCCCACTCACTAATTCCTTTTCTCTCGAGTGATTTAGTGATAGAAACTTTCGTGGTTGCTCGAGGTGCCGAGGAAAGAAAGAGGGACGTGCTGCGAGGGGAGACGAGCGTTGCAACTTTCTAAGAGCTTCTCAAAGACCAAGCTTCAAGAAAGGTTAGTAAACTTCTTAGCTCATAATGGTTTTTAATTACATGTACTTGCTCTTTGTCTAGGTTAGTAAAAAACCGTTTTTACTTGTAAAAGAAAATTTTTAAAATTCCGCCGCTTACCGAAGCGTTAATTATTTTCTTAAACCCTAGATCGATTCCAACAAAAATTGAATTTACAAGTCGAGTGATTCAAAAGTTTATCCTTTACAATTATTGTTTGCCTCCCTCGAAATGCGTAGGTTGGTGATCATTCATCTTTTCTCAAGTTTGAGAAAGTTAGATTTGCTTAAAAGAAGAAAGAAGAAGATGATGGAAGGGATTTTGGGTTGTTAAGTCAGGAAGTCCCATCTTTCTAGCCCCAAAATGTTGTCGCTGTAAATGGAAAAAACTATATAAGACTTGCCGGACCAAGTGGCCACACCCGAGCCAGGTGTGCGATACTCGAAAGTTACGAGTGTCGCTCCTCTAGCTCAAGAACGTTTTTCATTCGTCGTGGAGATCTGACAATAAGCTAGAAGGGTGCAGAGGCAGTGCCTCTGGCGCGCGCTCCGACACTCAAATTTAGTCTGATTGATATGCTTGATGTAGGGGCACTGATATTCATAGAGAATAATTTAGGAGATTTGTGGCTCTATCAGAGGAAACTTTGTGCGGAGAATTCACGGCAGCGTTTCATAACTCTGGAATTGAGTAGAGAGTATTTGGAAAAAGTTATCTAGATCCCTATGGGTGGATGGGTATTTATAGTGGGGAGAAGGGCTGAAAAACCCATTCTGGGTGGAGGCAAGGCGCGCGAGCACATGCAGGCATCCTTTCAAAGGGGCAGGGACACCGCGTAGATGATGGGCGCGTCATCAGGTGAAGCTTTCTAGTCGATTTTGAGAGTAAAAAATTGAATGTCATCGCTTTTGTTGCTTCCTCATGTATTTATAGGTGTCAATAGATGAGCACGTGGGTTGATCAGACCCCGCATCCTGGCAGGTTTTCTTGCAACCGCCCCTAACCATTTATAGTGAGTGGTTATTTCCTCGTGTCTCGGAGTAATCATCGAGGTGTGCATTATACTTAAGTTTTATTTGTGGCCACGTGTTTTATTATTTGACTAGTCTTTGACCTATTAGCTTCTCTTCTTTTCGAAGTTTTGCTCAGTAGGGTTCGTTCTTACCTTATGAATGAATGGTTCCTTTTATTTGGTTTCTCTAGAGTCTGGTTTACTTGGGCTCGGTGCTGAATTTATACTATTTTCGGTGCATCCGAGCTATCTGTTTGGACTAAACGACTTATGGGAGTAACATAATGAAAATTCAAAACATAAGCATCTTGTGGCATCTATCTATTGAGTTAATACTCTTGAGTACAACGCGAATACTTAATTTGGGTGATATAACTTTCCTTTTCAAGTTATTTTTAAGTATGAAGTCGTGAGTTCAATTCTAATCCTGAAGACGAAGGAACTAAAAAGTTAGTTTAATCTTTCTAGTATGTACATGATGTAATCCTGACTAGTTATATCGTGTAATCAATTAACACAAATAGTCTCCTTAGTTAAAACTTAAAAGCCCATTAAAAGTGTTTATCTCTATACACTTAAGAACTTAACTTAGTTGGAATTAAGGGAATAACCGCATATTTCGTTTGAAGTCTTCCTCTCATGCCATAGGAAGCAGATTTTTATTTTATTTTTTTATTTTATTACAGCTAGACTTTATTTCATGTTTTATCTGGTTATTTGTGCTTAATTTTTCAAAGTAATTGATTATATATATTACGTTGCATATGTGACGCAAGAACAAGAAAACCAAAGTAGGAGGAAATAGCGTATGTCTATTCATTTAGAATTTTAACAGTAAAAACTTGACATCTATATGAATCACAGGCACACTTGTATTAATCAGTTTATAACATATACCATACATAACCAAAATGAAAAAACTTGCTATCTTCTTCTTAGTTCCTCTCTTCCTCATCATCATCTCCAACACAGAAGCCCAACTTCCATCAAACACCACCGGCTATGGCTGCAACGCAACAAACGCAGCTCAGTACCCCTGCGAGGCCTACGTCCTCTACCGAGCCCACTCGCCGGACTATCTCGACCTCGCCGCCGTCGGCGACCTCTTCTCCCTCAGCCGCCTCGCCATCTCCGTCCCCTCCAACATCTCCGATCCCTCAGCCCCTCTCTCTCCGAACCAGCCCCTCCTCGTCCCCGTTTCCTGCTCCTGCAACACCGTAAACCGATCTACATCACTCTCCTACGCCAATTTATCCCGCACAATCGCCGCCGGAGACACGTTTTACGTCGTCTCCACGGAGGATTTTCAAAACCTAACGACCTGGCAGTCCGTAGTGCTCGTCAATCCGAACCTCGTCCCCACGAACCTCTCGATCGGCGACACAGCCGCCTTCCCGATCTTCTGCCGGTGTCCGGATCCGGCGGTAACAACGGCGAAGCACCTCGTGTCGTACGTTTTCCGACCGTCGGATACGATTGCCTCCATCGCCGCGTTCTTCGGAGTATCGATTAGGTCTATACTCGACGTTAATGGCGAAACTCCGAGAGTCTCCGATACCGTGTTCGTTCCGGTGAATCGGCTTCCGAATATCACTCAGCCGGTCGTTGTCGCTTCTTCGCCGCCGCCGTCGCCGCTGGTTTCTGCTTCGGAAAACGACGACGAAAAAGGTGTCGTTTTGGGCCTGGCGGTCGGGCTGGGAGTCACGGGCTTGCTGTTGCTTCTTCTCTGCGCTGCTTGGCTTTACCGAGAAAGAACGACGAAGAGAGAGAAGAAGAAGTTGGGGAAGAATTCGAATAGGGTTTTGTTTGAAGATACTACTGGTGAGAGAAACGACAAGTGTATGAGGGATACGACAAAGAAGGAGATGGAGGTGAGTCTGATGGCTGACGTGTCAGGGTCTTTGGATAAGTACAAGGTTTTTGGGATAGATGAGATCGTTGTAGCCACGGACGGGTTTCATAAGAATTGCTTGGTGTTGGGTTCGGTGTACAGAGGAGTGGTCGATGGACAGGTTTTGGCTATCAAGAAGATGAATTGGGATGCCTGTGAAGAGCTTAAGATCTTGCAAAAGGTAAATTTACGAATCTATCCTTTTCCTTTCTTTTTGCTTTACTTTCTGAGCTTGATTGATGATGTGAATCATCATGTGATGTAGGAGAAAGTTAGATATTTGGGTTTTGATCTATTTTTAGCATGTTATAAAACATATATAGAAAATATAACGTAAAATTGAATATATGTGTAATAAATGAAGTGTGCTGTTACGATCTATAAACTAGCATGTACATACCTGTAATGTAAATTAGATTTTTTTTTTAGAGTAATAACATTACATAACTTTTGATATTTATAGGTGTGAAGGTAAAGACTAGAACAAAATATAAATCATAAGGACACTTTAGTTGAGAAATAATAGGAATGCAAAAAGATTAAATATCATTCGGACTTGGAGATCAATGAAATTTATATTATATATATTTTAAAATTTTACGGATGAACTTTAAAATGCAAAAAAATAGGCCTGCGTTTATTTTTTTTTATTTATTTTTCTTGTCTGAATTAGTCATATAAAAGCAATATAGCATATCCTGTAGAGTAAGAGATATTGGTTTTTTTTTTTTTTTTTTTTTTTTTTTGAAGGAGTAAGAGATATTGGTTTGAAATATATCTTTTATGATTTTATTGACTTCTGCGATAGGAATTTTTAGTGGATTTTATTGACTTTTGCGATAGGAATTTTTAGTAGATTTTATTGACTTTTGCGATAGGGCTTAGGAATAGTGTTGCAGACATGACTTAGAAAAGTAAAGCTTGTGGACTTATTTTTTTCATTTCAGAAAAATAAATCGAGGATGGGGTATCTTAAAGTTTCCAAAGTTCATGCATGAGATGATCAATGAAATGATGAAATTTGGTAGATTGGTTGTAGGTTTATTCTGTTGGTATCATTTGAATGGAATCAGTACAACCTTAAAATATATTGAATGTCAGCAACGTCCAAATGATAAAAAATTAAAAAAAAAAAAAAAATACATGAAAGCAAATAATGCCAATAATCAGTTGTGGGTGTCATTATATTTAATTACGTAAATGAAGACTATACTGCAAAAGTACATGGAATATTAATTTAGTTGTCAGTCAAATAAGTTACAATTATTTAAATAAAAAAGAACCGATCTTGTACGTGATTGTAAAGAAGCTAATTTATAATTTTTCTTCTTCTTTCATATATATAATAATTTAATCTTATTAGAACGACTTGCTTGACTAGTCTATTCTTATGTGATGTAAACATTTCAACAAACTCTCAAAATCTTTGTAACACAATATTTGGTACACTAATTCTTCATTTTTAAATTGAAAGGTGAACCATGGGAATCTAGTGAAGCTAGAAGGGTTTTGCATAGACCCTGCGAACTCGGAGTGTTACTTGATCTACGAGTTTGTGGAGAACGGGTCTCTCGACTCGTGGCTCCACGGGGGAGAGGGTCTGAGCTGGAAGACGAGGGTGAGGATCGCGGTGGACGTGGCTAACGGGCTTCAATACATCCACGAGCACACGAGGCCCAGAGTGGTTCACAAGGACATCAAGAGCAGCAACATCCTATTGGACGCCAATATGCGCGCCAAGATCGCCAACTTTGGGCTCGCAAAGTCGGGCTGCAACGCCATCACTACCCACATTGTCGGGACACAAGGCTACATCGCCCCCGAGTATATAAGGTACAGATACACCTTGTCCAACGTGGCCCCGTTAATTAATATGTTTTTTTTTTTTTTTCATTTTTATAGTAATAATTTGTCTATTTAACTTTCTTTTTACTTCATTTTTAAGCTTAATTTTAGAGTTTTTCATTTAAGTAATTCGTCAAATTTCGATAAATGGAAATAGAGGCTTTATAATAAATAGCAAGAAACATAAGTGTTAGCTAATATTTATATTAACTTATTAGGTAAGTATCCAACTATTTATTCTTTTGTTATATAATTTACCAATCTATTAATGTTTTTAAAATATATATATATATATATATATATATATATATATATATATATATTAATCAAGTAGAATATTATAATCTGATGTTAAAAAATGATATAAAAAAAATTCGATAATATTTTTCTGTTTAAAGCTTAGTCTTAGAGATTTTATACTATTAGTAAGAAGAAAAAAGTATACTACATTCGTTAAAGTAATTTGTGAAGCTACGATAAATAGATATAGATGCTTTATGATAAATAGAAAAAAAAAATAAAAACCATAAGTCAATTAACTATTGTTTGTACTAATTTATTAGGTAAGTATCCAAACTCAATACATTTATTCTTTTATTAAATAATTTACCAATCAACTAATTTGTTAATAATTTAATATTCATCAAGTAGAAGATTATATAATCTGGCCTAAAAAAGAAAAAAAAAATCCACATTTTTCATGACTATATGAACTACAGCCATTTACTTAAAAATTATGAAAAAAAAGGAGTAATTAGTTATTTTACTAGCACGGAACAAATATCGGCTATGTTGTCAAAACATGTCATTTTGTATCAATTATAATGGTTAGCTACAAGAAATTTTAATCTTTTTTTTATTATAAAATAAACAAATTTCTAACTTTGTTTCGGATCTCAAGGGACGGGGTGGTATCCACAAAGACGGACGTTTTCTCGTTCGGGGTGGTCCTCTTAGAGTTAGTCTCGGGGAGAGAAGTGGTGGACGAGAAAGGGCGTGTTTTGTGGGCAAACGCCGCGCAAGTCATGGAAGGAATTAGCGACAAGCGAGAAAGAGCAAAGAGGGTTATGGAATTCGCGGACCGAAGCCTTGTCGAGGAATCATGTTCCACGGAGAGCTTGATGAGTGTCATGGCTTTGGCCTTGGCTTGTACACACCAAGACCCTTCTAAGAGGCCTAGCATGGTTGACATTGTCTATGCTTTGTGCAAGAGTGATGAATCTTTCAGCGATCTCTCCGGCGACACGTTTTCCGGCTCTGAAGTAATGGCTAGGTAGAAAAAGTGATGAAAGAGAAGGAAAGTGTAATGGATAGAAGTTTATATAGATTATAGAGTGCTTGGAATACGCACGTGGTTATTAAAGAGTTATTTAGCTATGTTAAAGTGTTGTTGGAATAAAAGTTTCACTATAAGTGGCATTATATACCTTCTCTCTTTGTCAATTATGTTCTCTCTTTGTCAATTATGCAGCAATCGTCGGTGAAGTGCTCCATAGATAGATTTTTCAAGAAAATGAGTCAATGGTGAATTCGAAACCAACAATATTTCATAAACATTTTGATTTATGGTTGCCTTATAAATCGGTCCAAGTTTATTTTAGAGATTTATAACTAATTAGGTCATTTTAAACATGTAATTTTAGATCTATCTGATATTTGACAATTTTTATGAATATAGCCAAATGGCTTATGTGGCAATAATTAAGGTCTGATTTATCCTTATTTATTAACATTCGTCACTTTCTCTCTCCTACTTTTTTTCAAATTTTTTTTTTCATCAAAACTTCAAAAATTCGTATATTTCTCATACGAACTCGAAATTGAGTGATTTCAGATCTTACAAATTCGTGGCATCGAGATCTTCAAAAATAGACTCATTGTGTTTGATAAAAAAAATTATGTTTAATGCGTCATATTTACGTTTCTATTTTTTTTTTATAATTTAAAAAAAATTCAGTTATTTTCATATTTAAGGTAGTAACGTGATTTTTCTACATCTATGGTATTAAACATGATTTTTCATCAAACACAATGGATCTATTTTTGAAGATCTCGGCGTCATGAATCTGTAGAATTTGGAATCACTCAATTTCGAGTTCATATGAGATATATATGGTTTTTTTGAAGTTTTTATGTAAAAAAAAAAGAATAGGAAAAAAATAGGAGAGATAAAATGACGAATTTGTTAATAAATAAAGGCAAATCAGACCTTAATTATTGTCATATAAACATGTTAGCTATTTCCCTAAAAGATGTGAAACGTAGGCTAAAAATAAATTTCATAGTTTCATTTTGGCTATTTTGTTACACTGTCCTTTATTTTATAACACTACGCATTATAGGCATGGACGAAGCCACAAAGCCCCACCCTTTATAAATTTTTAAAAATAAAAAAAAATAAAGATCAGAAAATAGCAACAACATCGCTTAAAACCTAATAATTATAGCATTTATAATTACCATGTAAGGAACAATTTTTGCAACCTAATAGTTATAGCATTTAATATATATACATATGTATGAATAATTATAGTATTTGGTTAGTTTACGTCAACTCCACGAATTTAAACCTAGACTCATGGAAGGAAATGCATTTCCATTTCCATGAGACACGGAATTCTGGGTTTAACTAGAATGAATTATTTCTTCCAATGTTGATCGGAATTCCACTGGGTTTAAAAATGGAATTTCTATTCTAAGTATATGGAAATGAATTTTCTTCCGGTCATAAGACATTTATTTTTTACACAATTTAGAGCCGTTGGATTTGCAACTGCCACTAATCCAACGGCTGATAATTTTCAAAAATAAAAATAAAAACTTAACTGTACGTGCGGAAGAAATCATTTTCGCTAGTTTTTCGTCAACATCCACCCATCGAGCGGAAGGAAATCCTTCCACTCACGCTTCCCCATGGAAGGAATCATTCCGCTCGAATGTCAAGGCTGGAAAGAAGGGATTTCCATCCCTCTTCTGTACCATAAGCTCAACTTTATCCATGACACAAATTAAAAACAAATATGGATGATTTTGACTTTCAATATATTCTCTTAGCTGATACTTAACTTCAATGAGGTTGACCTGTTGTAATGAAAAGATACTACTAAAACTAGGGGCAACCCAGAAAAACAGACGAAATCATAAATCGGATTGGACCATTGATTTTTATATTAATAGTCCGATTTGAAACGGTTTAAAATTTAACTATTTTAGTCCGGTCCTGTCCAGTCTAAAAATATAAACCGCGATTTAGATCTGGCCAGACCAATTAATATTTAAAAAAAATTATAATAAAAAATGTCTAAATAGTCCGGTCTAAAGTAGTCCAAAAGTGGACCGGATCGGTTATTATTTAAGAAATATATAATAAATATAGGTCTAATATGGCTTGGTCAAAAAGGGTCCGGCCTAACCAGATCGGAATGTTTTAAAAGGTTTGGTCCGATCCATTTTTTTCTTATTTGGTCCGGTCCGATTTAATTTTTATAAAACCGTTTATATCGGTCTGATTTGGTTATTTGATCAGTTTTAGATCGAACTTAAACCTGTGATTATATGATATTACCTCATTAATATTTCAAGAATATTTCATTTTACAATTTATCTCCTATTTATACGGGTTTCAAATCTTAAAACTACGCTAACTACCTTTAAAAAAAATTCTAATAATACCTTTGTTTTCATTCCTATTATGATTGAGTCTTGTTATGTTCTAAGCCTAAGACTTGAAACCTTTGGTTTTGGATTGTCTTGCATGTGTTTGAGTGAGAGTCAGAGATTTATTTACATTATAGATTCAAGGTTATGAGATAGATTGAGCCTTGCTATGTTCTAAACCTATGATTTGTCTGCGTGGCCTTGTTCTGTGTCTCCCGAGTTGGTTAGCAGATGCGAGGAAGCAGCAAAGACGAGTTCGACAGATTGCGGGGCAGCAACGAGGTGCTGTTCGAGTTTAGCAACGTGGCAGTGGCGCTATTCAGCGGCACTGCAAGGAGGCAATCTGAGTGCGACGACTTGCAAGGCTGGAATTTTACCCGGCTAAAAAACCCGAGACATAGTCGCAGAGCACCACAACTTTGGATCAAAAACATGAATGTGTTTGTTTTCTTTTCATTTTAGTTCTATACTCAATAACTTTGTTCTCGGTTACTTCGTAAAATATGTGTATATATATAAATATTGGTTTTCATGTATTGCTTTGGATTTTTTTATTTTATTTTTATGAATTTGTCATAAACTAGTCAAAAAATATATATATTATTTGATGACAACTTGTCATTAAAGTTACCAATTCATTGACATGTCATTAAATCACTAGATTTAATCACATATTTCTTAAATTTCAGTAAGTTATTAACGAACATGCAATTAAATCTGTTGATTTATCGACGAATGTATCATTAAATTCACTGATTTGTTGAAATATACCAATAAATTCTATTATTTAATAACTAAAAAAAGGATAAGTATTTAATTTTCAAAAATAAAATAAATATAGGGATGGAATAATGTATTATAATTACCATGTAAAGAACAATTTTTGCAAAACTAATAGTTATAGCATTTAATTACTATATACATATGATCAATCACCAAAATCACTCATCCTCAATATATATGTATGAATAATTATAGTATTTTAGTTACTTAACATCAACTCCACGACACAAATTAAAAACAAGCATGGATAGATTTAACTTTCAATATATTCTTTTAGCTAATATTTAACTTCAATGAGGTTGACATGATGTGTTGAAAAGATACTACTATAATTAGGGGCAGCCCAGAAAACAGACGAAATCATAAATCGGACCAGATTATTAGTTTTTATATTAACAGTCACATTTTTATAATATCACTATTTCGGTGCAACCCGATCCGAATTAAAATTTTTAAATCGCAATCTAGACCAAACTGGACCAATTAATATTTTAAAGAAATATATAATAAAAAAAATATGTCTTAATAGTCCAGTCTAAAGTAGTATAAAAGTGGACCAGACCGATTATTATTTAAGAAATATATAATAAATATAGGTCTGAAATGACTTGGTCGAAAACGGTCCGGCTTAAAACGGTTTAATAGTCTAAACCGGATTGGACCGTTTTAATCAGTTTGGTCCGATCCGATTTTTTCTCTTATCTGATCCGGCCGAATTTAATTTTTTTTAAAAACTGTTTAGATCGGTCGACTTGGTTATTTGATCAGTTTTAGATTGGAGTGGACAATGTATGCCCCTAACCACAAGAGAGATATATAAGACTCTTTGAGACAAAATAATAATTGGTACATGCTAATCCATTCTTCTAATATTCATAATATTCATAACTACTGATTTACTTGTATAAAGTGAGACGTATTTATCATAAACTCAGGCCTGATCCAAGAGAGGTAAGAGCGGTTCCAAATAAAGCCCCATCCTAGATATCTTTATTTAAAAGTTATTTCATACAGTACCTTATTTGTAATTTGTCTTATGATATTACCTCATTAATATTTCAAGAATATTTTATTTTACAATTTATCTCCTATTTATACGTGTTTCAAACCTTAAAACTACCCTAACTACCTTTATAATTTTTTTTTTTTAATAATACCTTTGTTTTCATTTCTATTATGATTGAGTCTTGCTATGTTCTAAACCTAAGACTTGAAACCATTGGTTTTGGATTGTCTTGCATGTGTTTCAGTGAGAGTCGGAGATTTATTTACATTATAGGTTCAAGGTTCTTAAATAGATTGAGTCTTGCTATTTCCTAAACCTAAGATTTGTCTGTGTGACCTTGTTTTGTGTCTCCCAAGTCGGTTAGCAGATGCGGAGAAGTAGCGAAGACGAGTCCGACAGACAGGACCGGCCTGAACTCATTAGGGGCTCTAGGATAATTAATATTTTGGGGCCCTTCGATAGTAATAAAAATTTAAATAAAAAGAATATAATCAAATTTGTCATTCATCCAAACATAACACGTCTAGCACTTTTAGATGCAAAAATACTGATCAAATTTGTATAATCAAGTTTCTTGATCATATCTTTTTCAATGGATAGAGTAGGTAAATCGCTCAATCTTTCTTGCGACATAGTTTAACGAAGATATGACTTGATCAATTTCAAATATGAGAAGCTTCTTTCTGCATGGGCAACCGTGACCAGTAAAGTTAGCATAATTCTTTAAGCGATCCATGCATTTGGATAAATGCAATATCCAAATGCAATCCAAGTCCTTTATGTAATTCAAAACATCAATTGCTTTATTTATATCTTCTGGCACCTTCTGACTCAACATTTCCAAATCCTTGAAGAGATCATTCTTGTCTAAATCTGAAATCTCATTATGCTCCATCGATGTTGTAAGATTGTCGCAAAAACTCTTTAAGCTATCTTTATCGGCGACCTTTAATTTCTTCAAATCAATTAAATGCCCAACTATTTTTCAAAATTCTGAAACTGTACAAATCTATTAAAAAAGATAATTATGACATTAAATTATGAAAAAAAATCATTGATATGATAAGTTTTAAAGTATAAGATGAAATTACTCTAACTTGCTATGGAATGAAGATATAGCTTGATCAATACTGTAGAAGAAGTAGTTAATTTTGAAGGACTCTTCATCAGATTGTGAGAGGGCAGTCACTAGCGTTGTCATTAAATTATCTTTTCTTTGAACTCTTCGTTTTTCAATGACCACATGCTCTATTTCCATCTTAATTGTTATCTCTGTAGCTTGCATATTAGCTTGATCATATCCAGCTTCCCTGTATTGCTTAAGAAAGCCAAGTAGACTTTCTAATTCTTTGATGGCAACATCAATTTGCATATCTTTAGTCTGGAGAATTTTGCTCACATTG